>NC_073304.1:23716541-23881541 GCF_027595985.1 Sorex araneus | reverse complement strand
TCTGGGAGAGGCAGGAACCTGCTTCAAGGTCATCCTTTAGACTAAGATAAATTCGGCCTAACATAATTTATTCTTATATAGGTTCATCCCTCAAACTGGATTCTTGTTGCTCCTCACAATGAGAGCAGTATCACACACAAACACACTGACACATACACACACGCACATGCACACACAAACTATTGCACACACTCTCACATGCACAAACACTGGCACAAATACACACACAGAGTTGCATATACATAAACATGCACACACACTCACAAACACTGACACGTACAGACTGGCCTACATACACTCACACATCGACACGCACAGACATGCTCACACACTGATGCACATTGACAACAGGCACACCCATGCACAAATTCACATATACTCACACACACATGTACACATTCACACACAGACATGCATACACACTCACACACAACACACACACACACACGCAAACTCATAAAGTTCTTCGAGACGACAAACACAGAGCCCAGGAACTCTCCATGCCGTCAGCTCCTCCGTGTGTCCCAGAGGCAGGAGCCCCATCCCGAGGCCACCGGGCCGGCACCATTGCGAACCCGCATGTCCGGTTGTGCTGCTGGCCATGGGGTGGGGGTCAGACCTGCGCCCCTCCCGTGCTGCTCCCTCTGCCCAGTCCCCCACAAATCACGGTGGCCCTGCCCATGTCCCGACCAGCCTCCCAGCACCTCTGGGCTCTGCTTCCCTGCCCTGAAGCCCAGAGGCCCCAGGCTCCTTGTTTGGGCCAGGGTGGGCCCCGCCCTGATGCCTTCCCCTGCCCGCACTGACCTTCCGGGGTCACTGAGCTCCTCGTGCCAACAGGACACTGAGACACCCACGTTTCTATGCCTGGGCCTGAGGCTTTATCTCACATAATATTTTCAATATTGACCCGCAGCTGGCCCTGTGATGACCTGCCACATGTCCTGCTAGAGGGTGGGAGGCCCCAGGTTTGGCCACTGAAGCCTGGTGACACCCAGTGTCAGTTTCGGCTCTTTGGGACGTGCCTCCCAAGGTGTCACCGCTGTCCCTCTGGAGTCTGACGCCGTCAGGTTTGGGGGTGCCATGGAAACCCTGAGACCCTGAGTGTAGAGAGGAGAAGTTGGGTCAGGCTGTTCCTCTCATCTCTCCCAGCACCAGGGAAGGTGGAGACTTGGGGGAGTCGCCCCCAGGCCGGGTTCCCCAGAAACCTTCCTGAGGAACAGGAAACAGTGGCCATGATCTGCAGGCCCCCGGGTCCTGGTCCCAGGAGTGGCCTCGGGTCACTGGGGAGGGAAGAAGAGGCAGAGAAGAGGCCCCTGCCCTGACCAGGAAGTTGCTCAGGGTAGTTGTGACAGCTCTGGGGCCTGAGGCAGCCGCTTCAGGTCTCAGGACTCGGCCCTGGGGCCCAGCGGCCCTGAGCACTGAGAGCCCCTGGGGAGGGCTGAGAGCACCTGGGGCTGATCAGGCCTGGGCAGGGCAGGCCCTGGGGGTAGGGGAGAGGTGGGCGGCAAGGTGGGTGGTCCCGCCCAAATCCCCCTCCCCAGGACAGAAAAGGTCCAGCCCCAGCCCAGACAGGCCACAGAGCACTGGAGAGGCACCGAGTCCCCGGAGGAGCACTGACAAGATGAGGCTTCTGGTGCCCCCACGAGCGCGGCCCACCCTGGGCCTGCTGCTGCTCACGCTGCTGCTGGGCGCTGTCCATGGGGTCCCTGTGACGGAGCCCGAGAGTCCTGAAGCCCCTCCTGGGAACCCCCTCAGGAAGGCACAGGTGAGCTGGGGTGCGGCGGGGCACTGGGCTGTGCCAGGAGCAACCGCTGAGTCGAGCACTGTGGCAGGGAGAGGCTTTCCCAGGGCTCAGAGCGGGGTGCTGCGTCTGTGGGTGCTGCGGGGCTGGTGGCCCAGGTCAGAGCAGAGGGAGCCTGGAGTGGGGCCGAGGGCCCGGAGACGCCTTTGGCCTGTGTCTGCGCTGATGATGGACCCTGGGCAGGGACGGACAGGGCCAGCCCCCTACCAGCTGCTAGAATGGGCCTGGGGACTAATCCAGGGGACAGGAGGGCAGGGATGGGGCCAGAGAGATGGCAGGGGAGGGACACCCTCAGGGAGAGGGACAAGTGGATGACTGGGATCATGTGACCAAAATGCCAGAAAAATCAAAGGAATAGAATATTGTGAAATGATGGGAGACAGAGAGAGAGAGAGCGAGAGAGAAAGAGACAGAGAGAGAGAGTGAAAGGGACAGAGACAGAGACACAGAGAAAGACAAAAAAACAGAGAGACAGAAAAAGACAGAATATTCTAGATGTCTTCAGGTGTGTGCATGAATGTGTGTGTGTGTGTGTGTGTGTGTGTGTGTCCTGCGTTTGAGCTTCAGCACTGAGCACACACGCACCAACTAGAGGTTAATGGATGCTGACCCACAGGACGTCACCAGTGGAGGCAGAATTGGGCTCCTCTCGTCTTTCCGTCACATTACCCTGTTTCCCCCAAAGGACACTCAGTGTATTCTGCTGCTTCACAATAGCTCAAAGAGATGCTTTGCTGTTCTCTTGTGGGGGTATGGGTGCGGCTCAGCGAAGGACCCCGGGTCTGCATGTGAAGGCCCCGGGTTTGATCCCCTCACTGCAGGTCACGAAGCAACTGTGCACCACATTTCATGGCACTGTCTCTGTCCCCATGGAGACAGGCGGTCTCCCGCCTGGGCTAGCAACCACCTGCAGAGTTGCTCCTTATTTCTGGCCGCCACCGGGAACTGGGCAGTCACAGCTGCTCAGGGCCCCAAAGCAGAGAGACCCCAGGCAGGGTGAGGGAGCCGGAGTGCAAACCAGCTCATCCTACCTGGGTGGGTCTCCCCTGAGACAGGCTGCAGTTGTTCTGAGACCCCCGTGTCATACTATCCATGCGTGTATGTATGTATCCATGTAGAGGTGCCCGTGAGGGCCCCAGATGTTTAGGGGTCTCCGAGGCACAGCCCCTCCCAAGCTGTCATCTTCTGTGTCTGGGGGGGGGCCAAGATGAGAGGGTCAAGAGAATGAGGCGGTTGGGAGAAGATCGATGCTTCCTGCCCCTTCCCGGCCCTCCCCTGGACAGTGCCTTGTGGGCCTGTGTCACCGTCCACGTGCCATCTCTCCCATGCAGGGGGACACGGGGATGGGGGAGCAGCAGAGCCCTGACCCTGGAGACTCGGCCACCAACGTGAGCTCTGGTGAGTAGCCCCGGCCACGGACCCCAGTGGACGCGCTTGAGACCCCTGCCGGGAATGGGGGTGGGCGGGGGCTGAGAGCCCGGGGCAGTGGGGAGCAGGGGACAGCTGACCGCTTGCTCCCCTCCTGCCTGCAGATGCCAACACATGTGAGAAGTGGGTGAGCTGCAACTCGGACTTCTACTCCCAGTACTCAAAATTGCTGCAGAGCGTCCTGCCCAGCTGCCCCTGCACCTACCCTGCCGAGGCCCTGGACGGGGTTGTGAGCCTGTTTGACGAGCGCCTGGGCCGCTTCTTCTCCTGGAGGGACGCCAGCGACGCCGAGGAGCACGTGGACGCCTACCTGCCCGCGGCGCACCTGTGCCTGCGCTCCATGCAGGAGGAGAGGAGCAGCACCCTGGCCGCCCAGCTCTGCTGCTACGACGGCCGCAGCCGCCTGCTGACCCGGGGCAAGGGGGCCAGGTCCCCCGAGCTCATCAGCCCCGACCTCTCCCCTATGCTGCATTATATGGTGGACCACACCCCCTGGGAGTCTTGCAAGGGGGACTGGAGCATCTTGCACAAACTTCTGCCCCCCGACAACGGCTTGTCCTGTCCTCACCGACCCTCCAAGACCAAGTTTGAGTCCCAGTGGAAGGAGCTCGGGAAGAACTAAAGTTGGGGCTGGCCGGGGGTGCGGTGCCGTGAGTCTCCTTGTCTGGGTGGGCCCGGCTGGCCCTGTGCGCTCTGAGCCCCTCTCAGCCCGGCAGCCGCCGTGTCCGTGTGGGGCCGGGGAGAGGGTTCAGGGGCGCAGGGTGAGGAAGGCAGCCCTGTCCCCATGGCACTGCGGAGATGTCTGTGGGGCCCTCCTTCTCCTGCCTGGTGGAGGTGCTGACCCAGCCCTGGGAGATGGGGTCACCCCGCTTCCAGGAGTCTGTGGGCCCTGCTGTGGTGCGAGTGCTCCCCCAGATCCCGCACAGGCTGCCGGGTGAGTGCGGGTCACCAGGGCTGGGCCGTAAACACACACGGGCCGGATTGCTCAGCGCTAGAGCCCAGCCTGGCCTGCGGGGTCCCCGGGGTCCACAGGCACCAGGAACTGATGGTGGAACAAAGCAGGTTCCTGCCTCTCCCTGCCTCGTCCCTTGTCCCCAGCCCTGCGTCCCTGCCTGCTAAGGGCTGCAGTGCTCAGGTGCCCCCCCTCTGTCCCTGGTCACGGAGCCCCACAGTTGGGCATCAGCCCTGGGCCCCCACGAGCTGTGCTGAGGCTCAGGACACCCCCAATAAAGCTTGTCACTCCACCTTGTGTCTGACGGAGTCTCTGAGTCCAGGGACAGGGCGAGGGGGCTTTACTTGGTGCCCAAGCCCTGCTCCCAGGGCTGTGCAGGTGACCGCCCCACCCAGCTGGGCAGGAGGGACCAGGAGGGGCCTAGTACTTGCCAGGGGGTGGGGCCAGGGCTTGGGACAGGAGGAGCGGCTGCTGCCCAGAGCCGGGCCTGGCCCCTCATGCAGAGGGAACTGTGGGTGGTCTCACGGAGACTCTCCACAGCGGCCACTCCCGGAGGGACTGTGGGTATCTGGGCCAGGACAGGCTTCAGGGCCAGCCCAGTGCATGGCCTGTGTCTGCCCCTTGAGCACTGTCCCCTGGCCTGGCAGAAACTCTGATGTAACAGGAGTCCAGAGTCTAAATCTCTGTCTAAAATTGGTAATTCCCTCATTTCTCATATAAGCCCCCTTTCCACAGAAATACATTTTTTTTTGTATGAGAGTAATATCCAAAGCCAGGGAAAACAGGCCAGGAGGACTGACGAACAGTTGGGGATACCACAAGTGTGTAGGGGCAGAGGGCTGTTAGGATGGAGAAGGGGCCAGAATGACAATGACAGTTAGAAATGACACTCTGGACAAGAACTGAGTGTTGAAAGTGAGTAAAGGGATACGCATGATAATCCTTCAGTGTCTGTATTGCAAACCATAGGCAGAGAGAGAGAGAGAGAGAGAGAGAGACAGACAGACAGACAGACAGAGACAGAGGTTGAAGGAAAGTGTCTACCATAGAGGTGCAAGGGTGGGGGCAGTGAGAGAGAAATTGGGGACATTGGTAGTGGGACATGTACACTCATGAAGGGTTGGGCATTAGAACAGGATTAAAAGAAAAAAAGAAATACACAACTTTAATCTTTACCAAATAACCTTCTCTCCCTTAAACTTTTCTTTTCTTCTTCTTTTTCTTTCCTTCCTTCCTTCCTTCCTTCCTTCCTTCCTTCCTTCCTTCCTTCCTTCCTTCCTTCCTTCCTTCCTTCCTTCCTTCCTTCCTTCCTTCCCACTTCTCTTTCTTTCTCTCTCTTTCTCTTTCCTTCTTTCTTTCTTTCTTTCTTTCTTTCTTTCTTTCTTTCTTTCTTTCTTTCTTTCTTTCTTTCTTTCTTTCTTTCTTTCTTTCTTTCTTTCTTTCTCTCTCTCTCTTTCTTTCTTTCTTTCTCTCTTTCTTTCTTCCTTCCTTCCTTCCTTTCTTTCTTTCTTTCTTTCTTTCTTTCTTTCTTTCTTTCTTTCTTTCTTTCTTTCTTTCTTTCTTTCTTTCTTTCTTTCTTTCTTTCTTTCTTTCTTTCTCTTGAATTTGAGACTCACACACATGCAAGGCAAATTCTGTGTACTTTGCCACAGGGCCCTCCCTGCCACTTCCAGTTTCAATCTGTAGGGGGTGACCCTCTAAGTTGCACATTTTTAGTGTTTGGGTGGTGCACTGTGCTTACTCCAGACTCTGTGCTCCACGATCACTTCTAAGAGGTCTAAGGGCACCATATGTGGAACTTGGATCAAACCCTGGTTGGCCGCATGCAAAGCAAACATCCTACCTGCTATAGTCTTGTTCCTTTTCCTAAGTTGCCTTATTTTCAATCAAAGCTTTGGCTACAACAAGGGGTAGGGGCAGGGGATGTCCTTGGAGGTGTTGATATTCCTAGTTCATTGCTCAAGGGTCTGTCCTGGAGGGGTTTGGAGGACCATGCAGTGCTGCGGACCCACCTGGGCTCCCCCACATACAGCACACACCACACTTTTTAAAATTTTTATATTGTTCTTTTATGAAGTAGTTCACAATATTTGATTACATTTAATATTTGGACACCAATTCTACCACCATTACACCTTCATACCACCATCTTTTGGATGTTTCCATCTTGAAACCCAACCTCTGCCCCAAAGCAGAACCAAAATAATTCATTTTGTAATTCTTTGTTATGAATAAACTGCTGAAAATGCTCCAAAAACCTTTCCTTAGAGGCGAGTGTGTGAAGATTGCTATATTTCACTCAGGGGTGATTAAGCCCTTCTATAAGAGATTGCTAATATTTTTTAAGGGTCCAGACTTGTGGGCCTATATATATATATATTATATGTACATTATATATTATTTTTATGTCACGATCACGATAGCCCGTTAAACATGGATTTCTCGGGCGGGCCCAGTAACATCTCTTTTCGTCCTTTCCCTGAGATCTTAGAAGTCCATCTGGACTCAGCCCTCCCAACGATGTTGCACTGGGGGCTCTTCAGTGTCACAGGAATGAGATCCAGCTTGTTACTGGTTTTTGCATATAAATACACCATGGGAAGCTTGTAAGGCTGTCCCATGTAGTCAGGAAACTCTCAGAAGACTGCCAGCTTCTCCCAAAGGGAGAAACAGGCTAAAGGTATCGCGAGCGCTTCTGAGAGCTTGCTTTTAAGTCTCTCTCTGGATGTTGGCCGTTGATGGGATTACACACACCTGGGTTCCTCTGCCAGTACCTTCATGCATGAGGCCTGTCCAAACGTGTGGAGAGGGGCCTCCAGCATGGCTGTAGCTAGGTTCCAGTGGTCTTCAGCTGCTGGGAGCTCTGCTCGGGTGGGGAGGGAAGCTGGAGCCCATCCCCTCCGAGGGGCCCCGGGGAAGAGAGCCAGGCATGCGGGCAAGAGACTCTTATTTTTATATACATCTGTAAAATTATATTTCCCTCAAAGATTGGTTGCCATCTACTTTAAACCCCATCAACTGTGGTGCCCTACTCTCGGAGTATGAGTGACACACCACCTTTTGAGCTGCTCCAAGCCCTTAATACTGTCACCTGAGTCAGGGATGCACCTTTAGTTACTTACGACCCTCAAAGAAGACATTATGACCTTTTTCCCTGAGCACCAGACTCTGAAGAAAGAAAGAAAGAAAGAAAGAAAGAAAGAAAGAAAGAAAGAAAGAAAGAAAGAAAGAAAGAAAGAAAGAAAGAAAGAAAGAAAGAAAGAAAGAAAGAGAGAGAAAGAAAGAGAAAGAGAGAGAGAAAGAAAGAGAGAGAGAGAGAAAGAAAGAAAGAAAGAAAGAAAGAAAGAAAGAAAGAAAGAAAGAAAGAAAGAAAGAAAGAAAGAAAGAAAGAAAGAAAGAAAGAAAGAAAGGAGGGAATTAGGGAAGGAAGGAAGGAAGGAAGGAAGGAAGGAAGGAAGGAAGGAAGGAAGGAAGGAAGGAAGGAAGGAAGGAAGGAAGGAAGGAAGGAAGGAAGGAAGGAAGGAAGGAGAAGAAGAAAAGAAAAAAGAGGTTTAGGTGATAGATCACTAGGTAAAAATTAAACTTGGTGTATTTCCGTTTTCTTTTAATTATGTTCCAACATCCATCCCTTCACCAGTGTACATATCCCACTACCAGCCCCAGTTCCTCTCTAGTTGAAACCTCACTCCTGTATCTTTATGGTAGGCACTTTTCTCTTTCTCCTCCTCCTCCTCCTCCTCCTCCTTCTTCCTCCAATTCTTCTCCCTCCTCTTCTTCTTCCTCCTCTTCCTCCTCCTCCTCTTCCTTCTTCTCTCTCTCTCTCTCTCTCTCTCTCTCTCTCTCTCTCTCTCTCTCTCTCTCTCTCTCTCTCTCTCTCTCTCTGCCTATGGTTTGCAATACAGACACTGAAGGATTATCATGCGTATCCCTTTACTCACTTTCAACACTCAGTTCTTGTCCAGAGTGTCATTTCTAACTGTCATTGTCATTCTGGCCCCTTCTCCATCCTAACAGCCCTCTGCCCCTACACACTTGTGGTATCCCCAACCGTTTGTCAGTCCTCCTGTTTTCCCTGGCTTTGGATATTGCTCTCATACAAAAAAAAATGTATTTCTGTGGAAAGGGGGCTTATATGAGAAATGAGGGAATTACTGATTTTAGACAGAGATTTAGACTCTGGACTCCTGTTACATCAGAGTTTCTGCCAGGCCAGGGGACAGTGCTCAAGGGGCAGACTCAGGCCATGCACTGGGCTGGCCCTCAGGTCTGTTCTGGCCCAGATACTCACAGCCCCTCCGGGAGTGGCCGCTGTAGAGAGTCTCCGTGAGACCCCCCACAGTTCCCTCTGCATGAGGGGCCTGGCCCGGCTCTGGGCAGCAGCCGCTCCTCCTGTCCCAAGCCCTGGCCCCACCCCCTGGCAAGTACTAGGCCCCTCCTGGTCCCTCCTGCCCAGCTGGGTGGGGCGGTCACCTGCACAGCCCTGGGAGCAGGGCTTGGGCACCAAGCAGAGCCCCCTCGCCCTGTCCCTGGACTCAGAGACTCGTCAGACACAAGGTGGAGTGACAAGCTTTATTGGGGGTGTCCTGAGCCTCAGCACAGCTCACAGGGCGCTAGGGTTGATGCCCAACTGTGGGGCTCCGTGACCAGGGACGGAGGGGGGGGGCACCTGAGCACTGCAGCCCTTAGCAGCAAGGACGTGGGGGTAGGGGACACAGGGACAAGGTAGGGAGATTCTGGGAGATGTTTTGAGGCCATCAGTTCCTGGTGCCTGTGGACCCCGGGGACCCCGCAGGCCAGGCTGGGCTCTAGCGCTGAGCAATCCGGGCCCGTGTGTGTCCACGGCCCAGCCCTGGTGACCCGCACTCACCCGGCAGCCTGTGCGGGATCTGGGGGAGCACTCGCACCACAGCAGGGCCCACAGACTCCTGGAAGCAGGGTGACCCCATCTCCCAGGGCTGGGTCAGCACCTCCACCAGGCAGGAGAGGGAGGGCCCCACAGACATCTCCGCAGTGCCACGGGGACAGGGCTGCCTTCCTCACCCTGCGCCCCTGAACCCTCTCCCCGGCCCCACACGGACACGGCGGCTGCAGGGCTGAGAGGGGCTCAGAGCGCACAGGGCCAGCCGGGCACACCCAGACAAGGAGACTCACGGCACCGCACCCCCCAAACTCCACCAGCCCCCAACTTTACTCCTTCCCAACCTCCATCCATTCGGACTCAGACTCAGGCTCGGTCAGGGAGGGTCGAACAGGGCAGAAGAGGCCGTTGTCGGGGGGCAGAAGTGAGTGCAGGGTTCTCCAGTCCCCCTTGCAGTACTCCCAGGGCATGTGGTCCACCATATAATGCAGCTTAGGGGAGTAGTCGGGGCTGATGAGCTCGGGGGACCTGGCCCCCTCGCCCCCGGTCAGCAGGCGGCCGCGGCCATTGTAGCAGCAGAGCTGGGCGGCCAGGGTGCTGCTCCTCTCGCTCCGCTCCGAGCGCAGGCACAGGCGCGCCGCGGGCAGGTAGGCGTCCACGTGCTCCTCGGCGTCGCTGGCGTCCCTCCAGGAGAAGAAGCGGCTCAGGCGCTGGTCGAACAGGCTCACAACCCCGTCCAGGGCCTCGGCAGGGTAGGTGCAGGGGCAGCTGGGCAGGTCGTCCCACAGCAAGCTCAAGTACTTGTTGTAGAAGTCAAAGTTGCAGCTCAGCCACCTCTCGCATATGTTTGCGTCTGCGGACAGGAAATGGTCAGCGAGTGGGCAGGAGGACAGCGGCTGCGGGGGCGGGGGGGAAGGTCCAAGTCCAACTGGGGCAAAGCAGCCACGTGCCAGTCTTTAGATGGAGGCTGGGGGGAGGGGGCATGGAGGGACCCACCTAGCAGCTGACAGATACGGGCACCCGCACCCCAGGACACTTGAACAGGAGCCCTGCGGGGGATGGAGCTGGCCCCGGGCTGAGCAGGGCCTGGAGGTCCCTCTCTGTGCAGGGCGGGTCCTTCAGGGGCTGCATGGGGGGATCCCGGAGTCCTGGGGGGCAAGGGGGATGCAGGGACGGGACTCTGAGCTGATGGCTGAGAAGTACTGTGGTGTTTCCCCACCAGCCACTCTGGCTCTGAACTCGGCCTTTCTCAGCCTCACGCGTCTCTCTGCCTCCCAACCTTCCTCTGACCCCCACAGCACACGGGCGCCTTCACTGTCTCCCTGACTCTGAGGGCCCTGGGTGGGGCTGGGCTCAGGGCTCACTGTCTGGGCCCCCAGATTCCTGTCCTTTGGGTCACTGTCAGGAGCTGAGGGGGCGTGTGAGACAAGGTCAGCTTCTCCTGAGGGGACAGCAAGACCAAGACACATGACAACAGGGGCGGTGGTAAAGGGAGGGACAAGGTGCCCTCACAATGCCCCCCCAAACTCTGACCATCCCGAGACTGCCACAGAAACATCCCCTCAGAACAGCCCGTTGGCTCTCAGTGCTCACACAGAGACCCCTGCCATCAGCCTGGGACAGAGAACTGTCATGTACTTCACGGATGAAGAGCGAAGGTGTCTGAATAAGCCTGCTCCCTGCTCCCCACTGCCCCGGGCTCTCAGCCCCCGCCACCCCCATTCCCGGCAGGGGTCTCAAGCGCGTCCACTGGGGTCCGTGGCCGGGGCTACTCACCAGAGCTCACGTTGGTGGCCGAGTCTCCAGGGTCAGGGCTCTGCTGCTCCCCCATCCCCGTGTCCCCCTGCATGGGAGAGATGGCACGTGGACGGTGACACAGGCCCACACAGGCACTGTCCAGGGGAGGGCCGGGAAGGGGCAGGAGGCATCAATCTTCTCCCAACCGCCTCATTCTCTTGACCCTCATCTTGGCCCCCCCAGGCACAGAAGATGACAGCTTGGGAGGGGCTGTGCCTCGGAGACCCCTTAAACATCCGGGGCCCTCACGGGCAACTCTACCTGGATACATACATACACGCATGGATAGTATGACACGGGGGTCTCAGAACAACTGCAGCCTGTCTCATGGGAGACCCACCCGGGTAGGATGAGCTGGTTTGCACTCCGGCTCCTTCAGGCCTTCCTGGGGTCTCTCTGCTTTGGGGCCCTGAGCAGCTGTGACTGCCCAGTTCCCGGTGGCGGCCGGATGTTAGGAGCAACAGTGCAGGTATGACACTAGCCCAGCCAAGAGGCTGCATGTCCCCATGGGGACAGAAACAGTGTCATGAAGTATGTGGGTGCTTTGTGACCTGCAGTGAGGGGATCAAACCTCTGCATGCAGATAAGGGGTCCTCTGCTGAGCCGCACCCGTGCCCCCCAAGAGAACAGCAAAGCATCTCTTTGAGCTATTGTGAAGCAGCAGAATACACTGAGCATCCTTTGGGGGAAACAGGGTAATGTGACGGAAGGACGAGAGGAGCCCAATTCTGCCTCCACTGGTAACATCCTGTGGATCAGCATCCATTAACCTCTAGTTGGTGCGTGTGTGCTAGTGCTGAAGCTCAAACCCAGGACACACACACACACACACACACACACAAACACACACACACAAACACACACATATCCCACACATACATTTATGCACACATATGCACAGACCTGAAGATACTCAGAATATTCTCTCTGTCTGTCTGTCTGTCTGTCTGTCTGTCTGTCTCTCTCTCTCTCTCTCTCTCTCTCTCTCTCTCTTTCTCTCTGTGGGCCACCAGCCCCGCAGCACCCACAGACGCAGCACCCCACTCTGAACCCCGGGAAAGCCTCTCCCTGCCACAGTGCTCGACTCAGCGGTCGCTCCTGGCACAGCCCAGTGCCCCGCCGCACCCCAGCTCACCTGCGCCTTCCTGAAGGGGTTCCCGGCCGGGGCTTCAGGACTCTCGGGCTCCGTCACAGGGACCCCATGGACAGCACCCAGCAGCAGCGTGAGCAGCAGCAGGCCCAGGAGGGGCCGCGCTCGTTGGAGTACCAGAAGCCTCATCTCGTCAGTGCTCCACAGGGACTCGGCGCCTCTCCAGTGCTCTGTGGCCTGTCCGGGCTGGGGCTGGACGTTTTCTGTCCTGGGGAGGGGGGTGTGGGCGGGGCCACACCCACCTTGCTGCCCACCTCTCCCTTACCCCCAGGGCCTGCCCTGCCCAGGCCTGATCAGCCCCAGGATGGCCCTGCCCTCCCCAGGGGCTCTCAGTGCTCAGGGCCGCTGGGCCCCAGGGCCGAGTCCTGAGACCTGAAGCAGCTGCCTCAGGCCCCAGAGCTGTCACAACTACCCTGAGCAACTTCCTGGTCAGGGCAGGGGCCTCTTCTCTGCCTCCTCTTCCCTCCCCAGTGACCCGAGGCCACTCCTGGGACCGGGACCCCAGGGCCGGCAGATCATGGCCACTGTCTCCTGTTCCTCAGGAAGGTTTCTGGGGAACACGGCCTGGGGGCGACTCCCCCAAGTCTCCAGCTTCCCTGGTGCTGGGAGAGACGAGAGGAACAGACCCAACTTCTCCTCTCTACACTCAGGGTCTCAGGGTTTCCATGGCACCCCCAAACCTGACGGCGTCAGACTCCAGAGGAACAACGATGACACCTTGGGGGGCACATCCCAAAGAGCAGAAACTGACACTGGGTGTCACCAGGCTTCAGTGGCCAAACCTGGGGCCTCCCACCCTCTAGCAGGACATGTGGCAGGTCATCACAGGGCCAGCTGCGGGTCAATATTGAAAATCTTATGTCAGATAAAGCCTCAGGCCCAGGCATAGAAACGTGGGTGTCTCAGGGTCCTGTTGGCACGAGGAGCTCAGTGACCCCGGAAGGTCAGTGCAGGGGAAGGCATCAGGGCGGGGCCCACCCTGGCCCTAACAAGGAGCCCGGGGCTGCTGGGCTTCAGGGCAGGGAAGCAGAGCCCAGAGGTGCTGGGAGGCTGGTCGGGACAGGGGCAGGGCCAGCGTGAGATGTGGGGGACTGGGCAGAGGGAGCAGCACGGGAGGGGCGCAGGCCTGACCCCCACCCCACCCCATGGCCAGCAGCACAACCGGACATGCGGGTTCGAAATGGTGCCGGCCCGGTGGCCTCGGGATGGGGCTTCTGCGTCTGGGACGCACCGAGGAGCTGACGGCATGGAGAGTTCCTGGGCTCTGTGTTTGTCGTCTGGAGGAGCGTGTGTGAGTGTGTGTGTGATATGTGTGCATATGTATGTGTGCTAGTGTGTATGTAACCTGTGTGTATGTGTGAGTGTGTGTGTGATATGTGTGCGTATGTGTGTGTGCTAGTGTGTGTGTGTAACCTGTGTGTTGTGTGTGTGAGTGTGTGTGTGTGATATGTGTGCATGTGTATGCGAGTGTGTGTATGTGTGTGTTCCTGCTCCCACATCCTGAGGAACTATAAGAATCCATGTTAAACGTTAAAATGCAGTGAGTTCTCCCACAGAGGCGGGGTGGGATGGGGGGGGACAGGATTGGAGGGTGGGAGGGATACTGGGTTCATTGGTGGTGGAGAATGGACTCTGGTGGAGGGATGGGTTCTCGAACATTGTATGAGGGAAACACAAGCACGAAGACGGGTAAGTTTGTAACTGTACCCTCATGGTGACTCACTAATTAAAAAAAATAAATTTAATAAAAAAATAAAAAATAAAAAAACAATGAATAAATAGGAGTATTAAAAACTTAACAGAGGGGCTGGAGTGATAGGTAAGGTGTTTGCCTTGCACGCGGCCGACCCGGGTTCGAATCCCAGCATCCCCTGATATGGTCCCCTGAGCACTGCCAGGAGTAATTCCTGAGTGTAGAACCAGGAGTAACCCCTGTGCATCGCTGGGTGTGACCCAAAAAGCAAAAAAAAAAAAAAAAAAAAAAACTTAACAGAGTAAAAAACAAAACAAATAAATAAATAAAATGCAGTGAGTTCTCTTACATCAAAGGTTTATTAAGAAGGTTTCGTTTGGGACTGTGGTTTGGGTCTGTGGTATGATTCTTTTATTCTGGGAAGAGGCGGTACTTATAAATCCATGTCTAAATGTATACACTTATAATTTGGGGTAGGTGACCATTGCTTTTGCTCTTTTTTTAAAAAAAATATTCACAATAATTTATTACATTCAATATTCTAACACCAATTCCACCACCATTATACCTTCCCATCATCATTATTTTGAATTATGCCACCACCACCCAAGTCTGCCCCAAAAGCAGGTCCTAAATAATTTATTTTGTATGGCTTTTTATGAATAATCTGCTAATATGATCCAAAAAAGTTTCCTTAGAGGAAAGTGTGTGAAGATTGTTATTTCCCACCCTGGAGCTATTAAGCCCTTCTATAAGAGATTACTAATATGTTGTGACAGATTGAGCCATGTGTGTGCATGTATGTATGTATATATATGTGTATATGTATGTATATATACATATATGTATATATGTGCTTTTTTTATCAAGATCGATTGCCTTCTACTTTGTACTCCATCAAATGTGGTTCACTACTCTTGGTACATCAGTGGTATAGAGTATGAGATGTTGCACCACCCAATTCCAGGAATTCTAAAATTTTAGAATTTTAGAATTAAAATTTAAATTTAGAATTTAGGGTGATTCAGCTGGAGTTAAATTTTTAGCTGGATGGTGACTTAGGGGTCTGGAGCCATCTCTGAATCTTGTTGCTCACTTCTGAGATTTATTTGTGAGTTTCTGGATCATGGCTGCTCATGCGCATATACGGTGCCAGGGGCAGTTAATGGGCATAACTACCAGGCTTCTGGAAGGACAGGGATATGTGGGGAGGTACCCATTCCCAACTCTGTGAGATCCTAGAGATTTTGGTCACAAAACCTGCATACCTGAGTTTTTCAGCAGATTCATTCTCATGGATGAGGCTTGTCCCGAGCTGTGGAGTCTTGCCGTGAGTATGGCAACAGATGGATTGTGGAGGTTTCCGTCTGCTGGGGCTCTGTTTGGGCGGGTAGTGGGCTTACCCACCCCGCTCTGGGGTGCCCCGGATGAGACTCAGACTGGTGCAGGCTCCAGAGGCATCTCTGCAGCTTGTTGGGCTTTTCCAAGATTTATTTGTGAGTTTGTGGTATGATTCTTTCCTGATGTGTATGAGATCCTGGGTCTCATCCCCGACGGTGCAAAGAAAGAAATGGGTGTCTATTCCTGGCACACTTAGGCGGGTCAACCTGTTCAGAAACTGGTCCACGAGAAACCTGCCTACATCCTCCAAAAGACCTGGGGTGGCTCCTGAGGATGGAGTCTGGAGGCATCCAAAAGAGCAGTACTGGGCTGGAGCGGGTAGGGCGTTTGCCTTGCATGCGGCAGGCCCGGGTTCAATCCCCAGCATCCCATCTGGTCCCCCCAAGCACTGCCAGGAGTAATTCCTGAGTGCATGAGCCAGGAGTAACCCCTGTGCATCGCCAGGTGTGACCCAAAAAGCAAAAAAAAAAATAGAAAAAAATAAAACGAAGAAAGAGCAGCACCATGCAGATCCCCATCGGCTCTCCTATCACACCACCCCAAACAGAAGCAGGCGCCCTAAACCCCACACACACAACTGTTGACTGTGTCCCAAAAAGGCTGGGAAGGTTTCAAAGTCTGTGCAGTCAGGCCAACTTTGAGGCCTTCCCAGTATGAGACCTAAAGTTCTGTTGTGTTTCAGGATTTTCTTTCTGAGGGAATTGGGGTGGGGGAGGAGGGTGTTAGAAGAAGGGCCACACCTGGCAGTTCTTGGGGCTTATTCTTGGCTCTGTGTTTCGTAGTGACCAAGGAACCCCCGGCAGTGCTCCATCGTGCTGGGGATTTGGGCGAGAGTCCTGGCCACAAGCACCTTCCCCGCTTTCCTTGCTCCCCGGCCCGCTCCCAAAGGGCTGCCTTAACCCAGACACAGGTCAGCCGGGTCTTGAGGCAGGGGGGCCACGTGCCCGTGCCCATGACCAGATCAGCCTCACCTTCCCTACGGAGGAGCCAAACTCATTGTGGCAGTGTCCAAGTAACAAGCGAGAGTCAGAAAGCAAATTGAAAAATGAATTTTGCTTTTGTGACCCAGAGACAGCCCTGTGGTTCATTGCCCAGCACCACATGGTTTGTTTCCTACCAACACATGGTTTGATTCCTGGCACCACCCCTGAGCGTCTCGGGTGCAGGCCTGGAGGCCCCCACAGCGTGTGGGGTACTAAAGGGTTCATCAACACGGTGTCCTCGGGCCTTGACTGGAACCCTGTTCTTGCTGTCCAGGAATCCTCAGTGAGTCCCCGAGTCTCCTAAACACAGTTTGGGGATGCCCTCACCCAAAAAGTGAAGCTTTTTAAAATTTAAAACAAAAGCCCCTGAGTGGCTGGAGCGATAGCATAGCGGGTAGGGCATTTGCCTTGCACGTGGCTGACCCGGGTTCAATTCCCAGCATCCCATATAGTCCCCTGAGCACTGCCAGGGGTAATTCCTGAGTGCAGAGCCAAGAGTAACCCCTGTGCATCACCAGATGTGACCCAAAAAAAAAAAAAAGCCCCTGAGGTCTGAGGCCCTGTAACTCCTACAGCCTTGACTGGCCTAAGCCAAGTTCACCTGAGACTTTAGGATTTTGTTTTCTTTGGAACTGGTTGGGAGGACGGCAGTAAAAATATCAGCATCCAATGAATCTTTTGCCGTTTCGTCAACTGTGTCCCCCTTTGTGGCTGTTACTGTTGGAACCATCAAGGGACCCGTCTGGTTGGGTTGCTCTGGGGGGCTTGCCGGGAGTTGCATGTTTCTTTCTGATGCTGCTGCTCCTCCTGGTGTGGTCTTTGCTGGGCTCACTTTGGGGCCAAACACCCTATTAAAGCATCAGGAGTCCAGATAGCACAGGTGCTGGGCCATGCCTGCGTGCGTGTGTAGCCTCTGGCAGCAGCCACTGAGTCATTCCCTGGGTCCTTTGTTAAACTGGAGCCCACTTCACCGTGTCCAACTGCAAAGCAACTTTCATTCATTCAGCCCTCTGTCTTCCACTCAGTCCCGACCTCTCAACTCTGTTGCTGTCCCCCTTACCTGGAGAGACACAATAGCCTCTAGAGGAGGCCACGTCAGTGTACACCCAGGGATCTGCACCCACTCAGGGCTCTGGGTGACTCTCAGATGTGTTTGGGGACCGTGCTCTCCCAGCACCGGGATCCGAGTTTCCGCATGCACAGCACACACCCCAGCCCCGGGAGCCCTCCATCCTGCCCCAGAGCCTGTCATCTGAGAAAGGACATCCCGACAGGATCCAGCAGCGGGGCATGCTGTTGGCAGGCAGTCTTACACGCGAGACAGCAGTCAGCGTGACCGGCCTTATCCAGCCTATGATTCTGTATGAGATGAGCCGGGATTCGGGGTGGGTCTGAGCATCCTGGACTTTGTGGGGTTAAGTGGATCCAGGGGCTGGGTGCGGGGCCACTGCTGGGTCCTAGTGTTGGGACAGAAAGGATCCCTAAGAAGGCAGATGGAATAGAGATGGGATCACTAAGAAAATGATGGCTGGAGGAACCAGTTGGGATGGGAGATGCATGCCGAAAGTAGATAATGGACCAATCATGATGACCTCTCAGTGTCTGTGTTGCAAGCCATAATGCCCAAAAGTAGAGAGAGAGTATGGGGAATATTTTCTGCCA
The DNA here is from genome assembly GCF_027595985.1 of Sorex araneus. NCBI lineage: Eukaryota > Metazoa > Chordata > Mammalia > Eulipotyphla > Soricidae > Sorex > Sorex araneus. The sequence continues at coordinate 23,863,816 of NC_073304.1, read as the reverse complement.
TGGAGGCGGGGGGAGGGTGGGAAAGGGGGGATATACCCCGGATATCGGTGGTGGGGAATGTGCACTGGTGGAGGGATGGGTGTTTGATTATTGTGAGATTGTAACCCAAACATGGAAGCTTGTAACTATCTCACAGTGATTCAATAAAATTTCACTGTCACTGTCATCCCATTGCTCATCTATTTGTTCGAGCGGGCACCAGTAACGTCTCTCACTGAGAGACTTATTGTTACTGCTTTTGGCATATCCAATACGCACGGGTAGCTTGTCAGGCTCTGCCGCATGGGCTCAATACTCTTGGTAGTTTGCTGGGCTCTCCGAGAGGGGCGGAGGAATCGAACTCAGGTCGGCCGCGTGAAAGGCGAACGCCCAACCGCTGTGCTATCACTCCAGCTAGCCAGTGCAGTGATCCACCTAGACAGACGGGGGCCAGGGCTGTGGAGTGTCAGGAGCTTCCTGACGCTGATCTCCATCATTCCTGAGCAAGTTCAGTGGCCTCCTCCTCCTCAACTCGGTTCTCTGAGCCTGAACACCTATGCGGTGGCTCCAAACACCCTTTCGTAGTTCACCTCTCTCTAGAACTGTATCTTTGGCTTCATTATTTAACTAAGCTACTATTTTTTGAGCTGCAACAACACTGCTCAGGGGACACTGCGTACCAGGATTCAGGTTCCGAATGGTGAATAAAAAAAAAAACAGGCGTGTGCTCTACCGCCTGCTTATCTCTTCAGGCCTGACGCACTTTTCTCCTATTTAGTTTTAGGGCAGGGGAGGGGGACTGGGCACATAGGAGGTGATACTCATGGGCTTCTCCCAGCACAGTGCTTGGAGTCCATGCGATGTGAGGATCCAACCCTGAACAGGGACTGTGATGAGTGACGAATCAGACACATTCCTGGCATCCCTTATACCCTACACGGACAAGTCACAGCTGAGCATGCCCATGAACTCTTAAAACACAGTTACTATAAAACAAAAAAAGGTGGCATGATCCCGTTTGACTCCATGTACCTGACATTATTATTTTTTTAATTTTTAAAATTTATCCCAACAAGGGGCTGGAGTGATAGCAGAGGAGTAGGATGTTTGCCTTGCACACGGCCAACCCGGGTTCTATTTCCAGCATCTCATATGGCCCCCCGAGAACCACCAGGGGTGATTCCTGAGTGCATGAGCCAGGAGTAACCCCTGTGCATTGCTGGGTGTGACTCAAAGAAGCAAAAATAAATAAATAAAATTAAATTTATCTCAACGAAAGCCCTCTGACAGCTGAAAGGCATTTTCAGGAAGGCATACAGGCTTGGGAAACAACTGATTCTCCTCTTTGGGTTAAAACTGACCAACAATGGGTAGCAGGAAACTTCCCCGTTCGAGGAAAAGGCCATGCTATATTTCAACAGATGACGGCCACGACACTCTGGGTCCCGCTATGCCGTTCCATCAGGAATAGAGACACGAATCCACCCAAGCCAGCCACAAACTGTCCAAGACTCCACAGCCCTCCAAAGGAGCCTGTCGCCATGCTGACCTCGGCGGGAAGTCACAAGGAAGTCGGTGGGGGAGCCCGAGACAGAGGGCCTGCCAAAGAGAATGCAATCCCTATGGATCAGAAGAAAACGTCCCCAGAAATAGGCCTCTGACTCCTCTAACATACCACGGGGTCATGGTAAGGACCTGACTCAAAGAGGAGAAGCTGCCCTCAGACCCTCCAGCAACCCACTCACCCTCAAAAGTCTGTTCCTAGCCATGGCGGCAGTCTTGTCCTACAGTCCTGGGCTAAGTGAAGCTAAACAGGTTAATTGGACTTACATTCCTTACCCCTTGCTTATACAGGTCACAGATTAGACAATGCCAAGACCCCGTGTATGGACTAAGGACTCCTTCCTTTTACCCCCTCCCTGGGACCCACGGATGCCCCAGTTCCCAAATGAAGAAGGAACCCCTTTGAACTCGCTAGGATACTTCCCTGATCCCATTTGTGTTAAACCTCCTCCTGGTCTCTCTCCCCGCCCCTGGGCATGGATTCCTACCAAGTCCCCAATGCTCACCATTTCTGTTTTTGTTTTCTTCTTGGGTCATACCCGGCGATGTACAGGGGTTACTCCTGGCTCATGCACTCAGGAATTACTCCTGGCGCTGCTTGGGGGACCATATGGGATGCTGGGAATCAAACCCGAGTCGACCACATGCAAGGCAAACGCCCTACTCACTGTGCTATCGCTCCAGCCCCACTCACCATTTCTGACCACTTACAAAAGGTGTTTTCTCTCCTGTGGGTTTGTTTCATTGATGTATCAGTCGCTAACTTAACTTCTCTAGGCCAACCCTCCCTTCCAGTTTGTGAGTCCATCTCTACGAAAGATTGGACAGTCTCACCCAGGGACTGGACAGAATGCCGGTCCGCCCTAGGCAACATTTCTCACCGTGTTGGTTAACAAACTGGGGGCCCAGAGCCAAGTTTATTCCTGGCTGTTTTGATAATCTGAATTATGCTAAAAGCCATTTTCTTCCTCCAGCCAACTGGCGTTACACTTCCCCTCTCAGCTTTCTCATCCAGACCCAGGAGCCACTGGGCTGGCATGACTGGAACACGGGACCCCCTCACCCTCGGGCGAAGAGCAATGGAACACTTTGCCCCCAGCATACTGACCTGTGGAAGCTGGCCACAGCCTTGAAACTTGGCCACTATTGGCATGGATACTCCCGTGGCTCAAAGCAACCCAGTTTTTCTTATAACATCAACCATAACTCCTCTTGCCACGTGAAAGCATGTATAAAACATCCTATGTGTTTGCTTGAGGCACTTTCTATTTTAACCCCATAAAAAGAGGTTTCTTGTCATGACTGTGCTTTCTTTATCTGACTCGATTCTTCCCTCTCAGTCCAAAGTTCTTCCTAAAGTATGATTTTATTGCAGGCCAGGTCACATGGACGGCTGCCAGTGAATCTAACCAGAGAATGGCAGTGTTCCTCAGCTGAAGGACTTGTGACCCAGGTCGTGACAGGCCTGCACTCTTGGAGGTTCGCTGGACTCTTCATGGTTGCTCTCATGAGGCTCATCACTGTTGCCACTACAGCGGCTATTGCAGGCGCCTCCATCCAGATGCAAGATTTTGTCAAAACGTGGCAAAAAGACACTGTCCACCTTGAACAGTGCAAGCCATGATCTACCGTGACATCGAGCAATTGTCGATTGGACGTTTTACAACAAGCGCTGCTCTGGCTCCAGGCCCAGGGGCAGGTTGAGATTTTGGATCTCAACAAGTAAGACTGTTTTGTGACTGGAAGAATTAATTCCTCTTTCTGGTTACCCCCACCCCCCCATAGATGTAATAGATCTGGTTATTCTTGGGACAAAATTAGATGCCACTGGCAGAATTTGAAGGAAAATATGTCTCTAGATACTCTCGCCCTTCAGGATGAGATTGTTCAAGTATTTAAAGAAAATCTCCCAGAAATTCAGTATGAGAATTTAGCCCAGGGGGGTTTCAGATGCACTGCGGGGCCTCAACCCGAGGTTGTGGTGCCAAAGCATCACCCACGCTGTTGGCAGCGCTGGTACCATCTTGCTTATCATGTTCACTTTATTAATTCCAGGATCCTGGCTCTTGCAGAGAAGACCAGCCTATGCAAAGACCACGACCTGTCAGGGCTGTTTTAGTTTTTTGCGTTTTGCAAACAGAAAAGTGGAAGATGTTGAATCCCCTACTGGAATCTCCCCTGAGTCTTCTAGGCTATACTACCATTGATTATACATCCGGGGGTTCTTCTTGAGTGTGAGATTTTTTGAGACATTGCCTCAAAAGCAAAGGACAGTGCCCCAAATCGGCGCTGTCTCTCCATAATTTGTGATTATTGCTCCTCTATTACGAACAGTTCAGCCGGGCTCAGGTCTGTTCCCTTGCCAGACCAGTTAATGTTCATTGAGTTACCTGCCATCCTCTGTCTCGCCCACTGCAATGCTTCTGTGGCTCATCAACTCCCCTGGGATATTCGCAATTCCCCGTGCCAGGGTTAAGCTTCTCCCATGTGCCACACTTCCCCTGCACTGTTTCCCAGCCTACCACTTTCCCCCCACTCTCTAGCAGGGCCTCTCCCCTGTATCTAGTCTGTGGAATTGGGAATAAAGGGTGTTGATTATTGTCTGGCGATCTGTGACCCCGTGACTGCGGGTCGGTGACATAGACACAGGAAATGGGAAAATATTCCTTGTTCAACTATGGGAAGAATCAATGTTGTCAAAATGACAGTCCTACCAAAATTATCATATAGATTCAGTGCGTTCCCAATCCAGCTCTGGTGGTATTCTTCAAGGACTCCATCAGACAAGGTGAAGAGATGAGATTTATTGGGGGGGTTGGGGGGAGAGGTCCTGAGCTTCAGTGTGGCCCGAGGGGGCCTAGGGATGCCTGACCTTGGGGCTCCATGACCCGAAGACAGGGGCCACCTGAGCACTGCAGCCCTTAGCAGGCAGGGACGCAGGGCTGGGGACACAAGGATGAGGCAGGGAGGTTCTGGGAGAGGCGGGAACCTGCTTTGAGGTCATCAGTTCCTGGTGCCTGTGGACCCCTGGGGACCCCACAGACCAGGCTGGGCTCTAGTGCTGAGCAATCCGGGCCCGTGTGCGTCCACACAGCCCAGCCCTGAGAGACCCGAATTCATGTACCAGTCTGCACAGGCCCTGGGGGAGTGCAGGTCTGTTCCGCAGCAGCCCTCCCACACACCAGACTCTCCCCAGAGATCAGTGACCCCCCACCCCAAGTGTGTCTGCGTGAAACCCACCACCCCACTGGGCCGTGCCCCTCCCAGTCGACCACTCAGACTGGAGCTCGGGGACCTGGGGGACGAGGAAAGGGCCAGAACGAGGGAGCCCTGCCCTGCCCGCAGCCTGCCTGGTCTCGCTGCCTGATGCCCGTGTGCCTGCCTGTGTGTCCATCTGTCTGTCTGTCTGTCTCACTGCTGAGCTGCAGTGTCCATCAGAAAGCAGGAGAGAGGAGCTGGAGCGATAGCATAGCAGGGAGGGCGTTTGCCTTGCACGCGGCCGACCCGGGTTCAAATCCCAGCATCCCATATGGTCCCCTGAGCACCGCTAGGAGTAATTCTTGAGTGCAGAGCCAGGAGTAACCCCTTTGCATCGCCAGGTGTGACCCAAAAAAAGCAAAAAAAAAAAAAAAAAGCAGGAGAGAAAGGACCCCCGCGAACATGTCCCCAGCACCGCCCCCACTAGGCTTTGGGGACGGGGTTTCCTTCCTCACCCTGCGCCTTCACGCCTGTCCCGACCCCACACAGACACCTGAGGCTCGGGGCTGAGTGGGGTTCACGGACAGAGAGCACGGGGGCCCCCGACGGGCCCACCCAAAGCTGCAGTGGAGGTGGGGCCTGCTCCAGGGACCCCCCCCCCACCACGTCAGTACTCCTTGGCCTCCCGCAGTTGGGCCTCATATATCTCCTGGGAAGGGCGCTCGGGACAGGACAGGCCGTTGTTGGGGGGCAGCACCTTGTGGATGCGGCTCCAGTCCCCCTTGCAGGCTATCCAGGGGAGACGGTCCACTATGTAGTGGTCTATCGGCAATATGAACGCGCTGACGAGCTCGGGGTAGCCGGCGCCCTTGCCCCGGGTCAGCAGGCGGAGGCGGCGGTCGTAGCAGCAGACCTGGGCGCTCAGGGTGACGGTGACGTTTGGGGGCTTGGAGCGCAGGCAGCGGTGCGCCGAGGCGTGGTAGATGTGCTTGTACTCATTCTTCCCGCTGGCGTCCTTCCAGCAGAACGTATTGTTCCGGCGCTGGTCGAACAGGCTCGCGGTTTTGTTCTTGTCCAGAACTGGGTGCGTGCAGGGGCAGTCGGGCAGCTCCATCTGAATCTTGGCTATGTACTTCATGAAGAAATCTTTCTTGCAGCTCATCCACCGGTCACACAAGTCCATGTCTGCAGGGGAGGGCAGGGGAGGGGAGTGGTCAGTCCTGCAGGTCGCGGGCAGTGATGCAGGGGAAGGCCGGACCTCACGGGGTAAAGCTGCAAGCTTGGCAGGGCCTTAGAGGGGGAGGGACCCGCCTAGCGGGGAGCTGCTGACAGATACGGCCACCCGCACCCCAGGACACTTGAACAGGAGCCCTGCAGGGGATGGAGCTGGCCTCAGGCTGAGCAGGGCCTGGAGGTCCCTCTGTGCAGGGCGGGTCCTTCAGGGGCTGCATGGGGGAATCCCGGAGTCCTGGGGGGCAGGGATGAGACTCTGAGCTGATGGCTGAGAAGCACTGTGGTGTTTCCCAACCAGCCACTCTGACCCTGAACTCGGCCTTTTTCAGCCTCTCTGCCCACCCCCCAGCCCCCCAATGTTAAAGTGCTCTGACCCCCACAGCACACGGGCGCCTTCACTGTCTCCCTGACTCTGGGGGCCCTGGGTGGGGCCGGGCCCGAGGCTCAGGTGCATCTCCCGCAGGTGAGCTGAGGGCAGGTGACAGGCTAACGCCGGGAATCTCCACCCCAAGCTGGGGAGTCAGGCCTCCCCCACCCCCGAACCCCACCCCGGCCAAGGTGAAGGTGAGCTTCCAGCCCTCACGGCGAAGGTCCCTCCACACCCGAGAGAGGTGCTGCCTGCCCCAGGGGCCCCGACCTGCTGTGAGATTGGAGAGTGCCTTCGCGATCTGGCTTCTGGGACCCTTGCGATCCTTGGGGCTCCGGTCCGAGATGTCTGTGGGGAGACGGAAACCAGGTTGGAGGTGCTCAGGCTGCCCCAGGGGGTGCTCTGAGCTCTGGGGGGTGCCCACCCCGTCTCGGCTCTGGGTGCCTCCACAGCTGGGGCGACCCTGACAGGAGCTCCCCACCCGAGTCCACCCCACCCCGGCACCAGCTCCAGGTGCCCGTGCCGGGCCAGAGTGTCGCCCTGCCCTGCAGGCGGGCCCCTCCCCAGGGCAGGGGCGCAGTCACAGCTCAGGGCTGCTCTCGGGGTGCACCCGGGAAGCTCCCGGGAGGCAGACTGAGTCTCCCTGGCACCCCCAGCACTAGCTGAGCACAGATCCCCAAACCATTCGTGTGTCCCAAGGTGAACAGGTGACATGGCTGGTGTGGGGCTGGCTGGGTCGGTGCTGCAGCCCTGAGTGCCCCCCCCACAACCCCCAGAGCCGGGCAGCAAAGCACTCAAGACCCCCTTAGCCCCAGGAAGCCGCCTAGCCCAACTGTGGCTATTGCCCAGTCATCCCACCTGCCCTCAGCTGGGCCCCCTGTGTCCTGGCACTGCCAAGCCTGTGCCCAGGAAGCTCAGCCCAGAACCGGGCAGCGCCTCTGGACCCACAAGGCCACAGCGAGGGTGACACCTGGCCCATCGCGGTCACCCTCCGAGTTCTCTGGTTTGTGCGTGATTCAAACCCAAGGGGTCACCTGGAGGCCACCTACTCCGTAGCCCCTCCCCCAGCCCCCCGGAGTTCCAACCTGCCACCTCTCATTTCCCCGCAGGCCCCAGGACGGCTCTCCGAGACACCCCGGTGTGCTGGGCGTTGGCAAAGGCTGCTGCCCACTCAGCAGGAAGGCCACCCCGAGCTCCAGGAAGACTCGGGCCACCACCGCGCGTGCCCGCGTCTCACCCAGACACACCTGCCTGTCTGGCCCCGCTGCAGCTGGCTGTGCCCGACGGGTCAGCGGCAGCTCGCGCCCAGCCGGGAGACGCACAGCCCCTGCCTGTCGCTCTGCGCCTTCTCAGCACGCAGCATGCCCGCTGAGGCTGCCACAAGAACAGCGGGCATGGAGCTACTGCCCACGCCCAGCAGTGGGCCCAGGGCAGCGCTGGTTCTCATCTCCGTCACCAGTGTCCACTGCGTCCTGGGAACTGCGCCTCACCGCGCTGTGCAGGAAAGGCTGGTGCGCGCGTGCGCACAGAGCAGGCGCAAACGGCTGTCTGCGGGGGCCCAGTGGGGGAGAGAACTTTACCGGTGACTTCACTGAGGACGGTGTGTGTGTGCAAGCTGGCACCCTGCTTCCTGCTGCCCTGAGCTCTCAGCCCCTGCCCCACCCTCTTTTTCTATCGGGGGCCTCAAGACCATCCACTGGACACTGAAAGTGTGAGGCCTCAAAGGATACGGGCAGGGCCGCGCCTTCCCATCTCCCCACCCCTATGGGGTCCTGGCTGTCAGGACCACCATGATCCAGAGATTCACAGATGAGTCTCGGCACCGGGCAGCTCGCTGTAGAGATGCCTCTGGACCTTGCACCAGTTTCACGGGGGTGCCTCAAAGGGGAGCAGGCGTCGTCCTTCCACCTGCCCCCTGTGAATCCTGGTGGCCAGAGACCTCCAGAACCCAATGGAAAACCCAGGTACGCAGGATCAGTGGCTGCAAACTCCAGGCCTCAAGGGATAGGAGACGGGCCAGTCCTTCCCTTCTCTCCCCTACAGGGTCCTGGCCGTCACACCCACACACTTCCTCCAGGTGCCATTTAAGTGCACTAACAGCCATGACCCAGAGACTCACAAATGAATCTCAGCACCAAGCAGAGGTGGAGACATTTCTCTGGACCCCTAATTATTTAAAATTTTAGAATGCCAGGAGCATCTCATGCTATTTTATAATGAGCAATACAAAATAAATAATCTAGCATCTGAAAAAATAAAAATAAAAAGACCATCCACTGGGGGTGCAGGAAGCAGATGGGGGGGGGGGGCTCACCGGAGTTCTCAGCAACAACTAAGACCAAGCCGTCCTCCTCTGATCCTTGCTGCTCTTCGGAATGCATCCCGGCCTGGTCATCGTCTTCCAGGAGCCCGGTGCCGCTGGGCTCCATCACGGAGCGGGGCTTCCGGAGAATGACCACCTCGGTGGGTGGCTCGAAGTCGGCCACAAAGGTCTTCTCGAGAAACCGAGTGCCGGCGTTGAGCAGGGGTGAACTGGTCGTCCCCTCTGGCTGCTTGTCACCCCTCTCCAGGATAATCACCTGCATCCGACAGATGGCAGGTGACCCGTGACAGAGGCTGACAGTGGATCTGTACAGGAGGCGCCACTTGGGAAGGACAGGGTAGGGGACGGGCTCCCCAGAGTCGCAGCAGCACCCTCGGGGGGTGGAGCTCGTGTGCACGAATGCAGGGCCTTTGCTTGGCACGCGGCTGACCCGGGTTCAATCCCTAATACCCCAGATGGTCCCCCGAGTCCCACCAGGAGCTCTGAGCACCTTCCCGAGTGTGGCCCCCAAACAAACAAAGAATGGTAGAAAGCAGGATTCTCTCAGCTTTGACAAGCTTCTCAAAGGCCAGGGGCTGGGACCGCTGGGCCAGGACATCTGTTCTACCTGGGAGGGCACACAGCAGGGGACAAGGACGGACACCCCACAGTAGGAGCAAATCCCGCGCCCCCCGGGGCTGCCCTCCTCTTCTAGAGGGGACGCCAGATCGAGCTGGCTCCTTCCTTCCTCAGGAACAGTCCGTCCCCTGCAGCTCTCCTGGGGGTGCCTCTCTCTGGGACACCAGGACCCAGATGGCACAGCCCAAAGGAGCCCCCGAGCTGTCTCCAGCCCCAGCCTCTCTCCTGGCCTCCTCTCCCACAGCTATTCCTAACCCCCAGTCAGCCCCCCCACAAAGTATGCTTGGACTTTTAGTGACTATCACACATTTCTAAGTCTAAGACCGTACAGAGACCCCTCCCTGACTCGCCCACTTCCTGCCGCCTGCCTTGCCTCCACGACCCCCCAGGGCTCCAGTCCCTCTCAAGATTTGATTTAAGAGGCTGCATCTGGGCAGGGGGCGGGGGGCGATGATGGTGGTGGAGGTGATAGAGGGGGTCACAGGACTGAATGTGTGCAAGCCTGGCAGCCACTCCGATGAAGTGTGGTGGGGTAACTGACCGCCCCTTCTCCCAGCCAGTGTGTGCGCTGAGCACAGGGGCTGCAGGAAGGGTTCGTTCAGGGCGGCGGGACATTGCAAGGTGAAGCTGCTGTGGCTGGAGTCCTTGGGCTGCTGTCACAGTGCTCCACGCAGCGCTGGTTTCTCCCACACCTCAGTCCCCCGCCCCGCACCCCGCAGCTCACCTTTGGCTGTTTGGGCTGGGTTGCAGGACTCTGGGGCTCCATCACAGGGAGCCCACAGACAGTGACCAGCAGCAGAGTGAACAGCAGCAGGTCCTGGGGAAGCCGCACTCGTGGGGGGACCAAAAGCCTCATCTTCCTCGCTGCTTCACAGGGGGCTGGGCGCCGCTGCCCTGCTCTCTGGCCTGCCAGGGCTGGTGCTGGACCTTTTCTTCTCTGGGGAAGGGGCTGTGGGCGGGGAAAACTCACAGCCCACTCAGGACCCCGCCTACCCGGGACGCTGCCCGAAACACATCCTCTGTTGCTGAATTTTGACATGCTGTGTGGTCTCCAGGGCTGGAGCACATTCCTGCCTCCTCTTCCCCCCAACCCAGCCACTCCGGCACAGGGACCCCCCCAGGGCCTGCGGATGGGGCTGATGATTCTGTGTCTCCAGCACAGTTTGGGGAGGTGGGGGGGAGCTCGGTAATGTTCTGGGCCAGAGAGGGGGGCTCCCATCAGAGGAAAGGCAACAACCCAGCCCTTCACTTGCAGTGCTGTTCCTCCAGGGGGCATCTCTGAGCACCCCCACAAGCAGGAGTTGACCCTTTGGAGGGCATGGCCAGGAGGGCAGGCATGCAGGGCCCTTACGTGAGTGTGTGTGTATGTGTTTGTGTGCACGCCATGTGTGGTCACCGTCACCACCTAAAATCTCCATCTGGGATCAAGTTGCTGATGCAGATAATCCACTCATTCTTGTCTCCATCTCTGGGTTGTTCCGACACCCCCAGCAGCCTGCTGCCCTCATTCTCACTCCTTCCAAGTGCTCGTGGAGGCCTTGCTCGCTGTTTCTCTTTTTTTTTAAAAAAAAGAATTTTTCCCCTGGGGCTGGAGCAGTAGCACAGTGGGTAGAGCGTTTGCCTTGCATGCGGTCGACACGGGTTTGATTCCCAGCATTCCATATGGTCCCCTGAGCACAACCAGGAGTAATTCCTGAGTGCAGAGCCAGGAGTTACCCCTGTGCATCGCCGGGTGTGACCCCCACCAAAAAAAATAAAAAGAAAGAATTTTTTTCCCTTTCTTACCACACCAGGCTACACGGTCCAGGTACTATTCTCAATCCAGGAGCTCGAGGGTAGCTATTTGGGAAGGACCAGGCATTATCGGGATCAGACTCCCTCTCCCTCGCACACTTAGACCCACCCTTTACCCATCACTCCCTGCTTCCTCTGTCTCCTTCTTTCTCTTCTTCTTTCGGCTTACTTTTTTTTTCTTTTCTTTTCAAGACATGGTTCTAATGAATGTTTGTGGCTGTGATGTAGAAAGTTACTGTACCTTTGCCATCTCCAAAGTAGCAGGAGTCTACCCCACTGTCATTCTGCCACTTCCTTTTTTCTTTTGGCTTTATTTGAACACCAGAGTTTACAAAAGTTGTTCGGGATGCTTTGTCGCAGGCATTCAAGATCCCAGCACCAATCCCAAAACCGTCACCTTCCCTCCACCACTGTTTTCATTTTCCCACCCCTCCAGCCTGCCTACAAAGCAGGCCCACAATGATTTATTTTAAATTTATTTACCATTATTTACCACTTAATGGCTAACCATTAAATGGCTAACGGAATGAGCAAAGAATTATCTCCATAGGAAAAAAATTGTGAAAATTGTTCTGCGTCACTATAGGTACATTAAGTTCTTGTCTGAGGTTTTACTAAGCTGTTGTTGCAAGTTGAGCCTGCCGTGTTAACGTTTGGGTTAGTTGACATTGGTTGGCTTCTGCGTTACATTTTCCACCCAATCTGATGTACTGCTACCAGGATGTCAGTGTTGTAGAATTTTGACATGCTGTGTGGCCACAAATGTGGTTGTGCACCCGAGAAAATCCCGTCATTCTGACTCTTCTAATACTCTTCTTCCTCCCCTTATCCCCACTTCCCACTGCTTGCGAACCTCAGTTACTACGATCTAAGAACACCGGTTTGTTACAATCAATAACAAACTCTTCCTTTGTGCGATATCTTTACATGTCACAGGTGAGTGAAACCTGCCAGTATCTGTCCTCCCTCTAACTTACTTCAGTCACGTGACATGCTCCAATCCCACACACGTGCAGACTGCATGATTTCATCTTTCACCGCTCCCCCTTTATATTTCACCTCTCGCCCGGCAGCATTGGCTCTTTCCAGTCCTCTTGACACCTTGTCACACCATTCTCACTGGGGTGAGATTTCTCATTGCCAAGTTGATTTGCCTTTTCCTGATAATAGGTGGTGACGGGGGACTGGCTCTCCCACACACATTAGGCCAACAGTTCACTAGCCTATTCCAATCTCACGAAAATAGCAGTGAACACTAGAAACTGAACAAGCCTAATATAAAAAGAACGCATCCTCTGAAGCTGCACTAGAGGCCTCACAGAAGTCACAGAAGAGCACCAAAGAGGGAGTTAGTATTCTAGAAGGGGGAAAAGGTGACCACCATTGACTGAGTCATCCAGAATCCTTTCCCACAGTGAGAGGGGGACACTATAGTGAACTGGAGGGTCCCACCTCCATACTACCACAGCAACATGAAGAAACAGCGCAAAAACTGACCACGGGGAAGTGGATGAAGAAAAGAGCCCAGAAGTCTCAACAGGGACTACCCACAAATACAATCTCTCCGATAGAGAATTCAGAGATGGGGGCCTCCAGTGAGGAGGGTGTTTGCCTTGCACATGACTGACCTGGGTTCGATCCCCGGCATCCCATATAGTCCTCTGAGCACCTCCAGGAGTGATTCCTGAATGCAGAGCCAGGAGGAACCCTTGAGCATCACCATGTGTAAACCATCGCCCTCAAAAAAAAACAAAAAGAATTCAGAGATGAAATGTTGAGGATGTTCAGTGAACTCAAAGGAACAGTGGAACAGGTATCTAGAAAATTAAAGGAGGACATAAGAGAAACAGTGGAGGGCTGCAGTGATAGCACAGCGAGTAGTGCATTTGCCTTGCATGTGGCCAACCGGGTTCGATTCCCAGCATCCCATATAGTCCCCCAGCATCACCGGGCGTGATTCCTGAATGCAAAGCCAGGAGTAACCCCTGTGCATCACTGGGTGTGACTTAAAAAGCAAAAGAGAAAAAAAATAAAAAAAAAACAGTGGAACGGACAGCCAATAAAATACAGGAAGAAATGAGAGCAGAAATAAGCTACAACAGAAGTGTCACTAGTAAAGGATTCAGTAGATGAAACCAGGTGTATCATTGCTTCCTCAGGACAAACACATTTCCCTCCAGTGACAAGGAACCTGGTGTGAGCCCCTGGACAGCAGCAGCTCCTCCTGCCCCACAGGGCCCTGACAGTCCCTTCGGGTCCCTCCTGCTTAGCTGGGTGGGGCGGTCACCTGCACAGCCCTGGGAACAGGACTTGGGCACCAAGCAGAGCTCCCACGCCCTCTCCCAGGGCCCAGAGATTCCATCAGATACAAGGTGAAGTGCCAAGGTTTATTGGGGCTGGGGGCAGGGATGGTCCTGAGCTTCAGCTCAGCTCAAGGGGGCCTAAGGCTGATGCTCAATCATGGGGCTTCGTGACCCGGAGACTGGATTGGGAGGCACCTGAGCACTGTAGTCCCTAATAGGCAGGGACGAGGGGTCGAGGAGACAGAACATCCCATCAGGTAAGGGAAAGGAGACCCCACACATATACCCACTGTCCCAGGTCCCCAGGTCCTTTTTTTTTTCTGCTTTTTGGGTCACACCTGGCGATGCTCAGGGGTCACTCCTGGCTCTGAACTCAGGAATCACTCCTGGCGGTACTCGGAGGGGACCATATGGGATGCTGGGAATCGAACCCAGATTGGCCACGTGCAAGGCAAACGCCCTCCCCGCTGTGCTATCGCTCCAGCCCCCATCCCCAGGTCTTGGGCACTAAGCTTCCTTCCTCACTCTGCCCCCTGTGTCCCTTTCCCCCCTCTCCCCAGCCCCACACGAGCACCTAGGGTGCAGGCGGCACTGGGTTCCTAGGCAGTGAGCCCAGGGGCCCCGCCTGCATCACCCCCTCCCCCGGGCAGGGAGAGGGGGGTGGGGGCTGAAGCAAGAACAACCCCCTCGTGTTACGGCTGGCTGGCCTCCTGCAGCTGGGCCAGGTACACCTTCTGGGAGGGACGCTGGGGGCAGGACAGGTCATTGTTGGGGGGCAGCACGCTGCGGTAGCGCCTCCAGTCCCCGTGACAGAGCTGCCGGGGAAGCAGGTCCAATACGAAGTGCAGGTCCGGGGAGTAGTCGGGGCTGACGAGCTCGGGCGTCCCGGCCCCCCAGCCCCGGGTCAGCAGGCGGCCACGGGAGTCGTAGCAGCAGAGCTGGGCGCTCAGGGAGCTGAGGGCCTCGGGCAGCAGGGAGCGCAGGCACGAGCGCGCCGAGGGGCGGTAGATGTCCAGGGCCTCCTCCGGGCCACTGGCGTCCTTCCAGCTGAACATGTCTTGCAGGCGCTCGTCAAACAGGCTCACGACCCCGACTGCAGCCTGGAGGGGATACTGGCAGGGACAGCTGGGCAGCTCCTGCGACTTCCTCTGCACGTACCGGCTGATGAACTTGCCCTTGCACCTCAGCCAATTCTCACACCTGTCCTTATCTGCACAGAGATGCAGGTGGGGGGAGCGGTCAGCCCAGCGGGCAGGGGACTGTGAAGCGGGGAAGGCCCAGATCCTCCCGCTGGGGCAAAGCTGCAAGCCTGGCTGGGCCTTAGACGGGGAGGGACCCGCCTAGCGGGGAGCAGCTGACAGATACAGACCCCAGGACACTTGAACAGGAGCCCTGCAAGGGATGGAGCTGGCCCCGGGCTGAGCAGGGCCTGGAGGTCACTCTCTGTGCAGGGCGGGTCCTTCAGGGGCTGCATGGGGGGATCCCGGAGTCCTGGGGTGTGGGGCGGGGGGTGGCAAGGACGGGACTCTGAGCTGATGGCTGAGAAGTACTGTGGTGTTTCCCCCACCGGCCACTCTGGCTCTGAACTCGGCCTTTCTCAGCCTCACGCGTCTCTCTGCCCCCAACCCCGCACTGTTAAACGTGCTCTGACCCCCACAGCACACGGGCGCCTTCACTGTCTCCCTGGGTGGGGCCGGGCTCCGGACTCACACGTGTCTCCCCCATGTGACTGAGCTGCCGGGGGATGGGGGAGCAGGTGCTGGCCTGACTCTGGTGCCCCTGATTCCTGCCCCGCGTGTCTGTCTGGTCTGGAGGTCAGGGGTCAGTGTGGGCAACCACCAGTCGCCTCTAAGGGGCAGGAGAGACTCAGAGAAAGTAGTGTAGGGTCCCTGGAGGCGGGACAAGGTGCCCTGTGGTCTCCAAGCACGGGACCCCAGCAAGGGTCTTCCCAGCAGAAACAGCACCAAGCAAAGTGAGGGGCCCTCGAGGTTCAGCACCCTGCACTGGGGAGTCGGCCCTCCCCCCACTCCCGCCGTGTGCACTCCTGCCTCCCAGGGGGAGGTGGGCTTCTAGCCCCCACAATGACACCCCCAACCCAGGGGAGGTGCTGCCACCCCCAGGGGCCTCCTGACCTGATGGGGGAATGTTCAGTCCACCGGGGGATGTGAGTTGCCTGGAGTCCATGGCCTGGTCATCGGGGTTCTTGGGGTTCTTGGGATCCTTGTCCTTGGTGCCTGTGGGGGACAAAACCCGGCTGGAGACACCCCAGGCCACTCTGAGCTCTGAGGGCGTGACCTGCCCTTCTAGGCTCTCAGGGCCCCGACATCTGGCGGATCCCACCCTCACCCCCGGCCCAGCCCAGCCCCCGTGCCGGGACGGAGCGGCCTCTCCTCACCGGGACAGGGCCGCAGCCTGCAGCTCTGGGTCTCGCTGGTGACACAGGCGTAGCCACAGCTGCGGCTCCGGGACTGGGTTCCATTGCCGCAGGTCCTGCTGCACGGAGACCAGGGCGTCCACACCATCAGGAAGTCCCAGTCTGGGCCAGAGAGAGCCGGGGGTCAGCACGGGCCGGCATGCGGCCGACCCCGGCTCCAAACCGCCAGTGACCCCGAGCCTGAGCACGGTGGGGTGTGGCCCCAACTCCTTCCCTCCAAAGGGGAGAGGAAACCAGAGGGGCTGAGGGCACCCCGGGCCTGGGGCGATGCACCCGAGACTCCCACCACCACATAGGAGGCCTCCGGGCTTGGCCCTGCTCAGTGCCCGGTCCCTCCCCCTCCAATGGGCACCCCCTTGCCCTGGAGAGCCCGTGAGAGCCCAGAGAGCTGAGCACAGGAGCACCGCCCAGCACCCCCGGACCCCACAGCCATGGCGGGGTGACTGGTCAGAGGGTGGCCCAGCTCTCTGTCACCTCTGAGCTCTAGTCTGTGCCTGATTCAAGGCCCAAGGGGGCATTAAAGACCGTCCAGCACCACCTGCTGCTGAGGGACTCCTGGTGCCAGCTGGGGTGCAGGGAGGTGCAGTTGGTGCTCACCACTGTTGGCTGAGTGCCCGGGGTCTGGTCCTCGCTGCTCTCCCGACTCACTGACCTGCATGAGACAGATGACAGGAGACAGTGACAGGCTGGCTGCAGGCTCTGTGCAGAGGGCAGCCCGGGAAGGGAGGGAGCCCCACTTCTCCACAACCAGCTCATTCTCTCCAAGCCCTTGCTGTCCCCAGGACACATGGGGTAACCACGTGGACGGGCCATCCCTCGGTCCCCATCCACTGGGCTCCCTTGGGCACCTACACGTGGGTGAAGTCTGGCAGAGGACACAGGGCAGTGCCAGCTTAGCTGGGGAGTGCCACCAGTTGAGAAGAAATTGCTCTGCATCCCCCGGTCATGGGGGTTCCAGGATTAGAGGTGATGAGCGTTTGTGACCCTTCAGTCCTCGAGGGGTCCACATGGGGACAGAGACAGTGCCATGAGGTGCGGTGCATGGGGACCCGGTGTCCCTGCAGTGAGGGGACCAGGCCGGGGCCTCCAAAGGCTCCTCTGAGCTGCACCTGGGCACAGGTGAGTTCCAAGACTCCCCTGAGGGCCCAGGGTCAGAGCACAGGGTCAGGGCACTGGCCTTTCATGTGGCTACCCGGGTCAACCCCTAGCACCGTACTTGGTTTCCCAGGCCTCACCAGGACTGATCCTTGAGCACAGAGCCAGGAGTAATCCCTGAGAACAGCCAGATGTAGCCCCCAAATGAACAAACAACAAACAACCCTGGAGTTGCTGTAGAGTAAGAGTGGAAGCTGAAATTTGGGTGAACGGGGATCTGCATAATATTAACAAAAAGCAAAAACTCAAATTCTGCCCCAGGCTGAGCAGTGTGAATTCCAGGGGGTTTATAGGTGAGGGTTGGGCACTGGAGCTCAAAGCCAGTGTCTCCCACCTTGTGACGTAAGGAAGGAGCCATATGTCACAGGGACACTGCCCAGAGCTCCACAGTTACAAAAGCACAGGAAAGCATGCAACATAGGTGAGCACACATGAAGACACACACAGGTGAGAAGACACACACACACACATACAGCCATAAACACATACACGCACACACGCACACACACAACACAGAGACACACACACATGCACACTCATGCACACATATGCACATACAACACAGAGACACACACGCACACACACATACATGCACACATGCACACACACAACAGACACACGCATACACATACACACATATGCACACACAACACAGACACACACGCGCACACACATACACACATGCACACATGCACACACAACACAGATACACACAACACACGCACACATGCACACACATAACACAGAGACACACACGCACACATGCACACACATAACACAGAGACACACGCACTCATGCACACACACACACACACACACATGCACACACCTGACTAAGAGACGGAAGGGAATTCCAATACTCAGGAGAAAGTCATGTGAGGGTGTCTGTGCAGAGGGAGCAGGAAAAGGGTCATCAGTGACTCGGACCCGATCCTCCAGGACACGTGGCCGCAGGGCTGGGCACCAGCAGGCAGGCAGAGGCAAGCTGGAGCCCAGGGGCAGCTGGGCGATGTCCAGCAACGTGGACTGGGCACTCTCGGCATGTGGGGGACAGAGACTCGGGTGCTGCTCAGAGCCTGTGGGATTCCCCACCCCACCCCACCCCCCAAAGTAGCACAGCCCAGAGCAGCAGGTGCCTGACTATGCCCTAGGGGGCACAAAAACTCTTGGTTCGCGCCATAGTTGGACACCCCAGAGGGTGGTGGTTCCTCAGCAGGTGACGCATCTGGCCTGCCTGTGGAGGCTTGGGTTCCACAGCCGCACCACCGAGCCCTTAATGGCACTGGGTGAAAGGAGAGAGCAAGAAGGAAAGTGTCTGCCATAGAGGCAGTGGGTGGGGCGGGGGTGGCGGGAGGGATATGGGGGACATCGGTGGTAGAAAATGTACACTGGTGGAGGAGTGGGTGCCTCATCATTTATGACTGAAACTCGGTCAGGAGAGCTTTGTAACTGCAGCGCGTGGTGATTCGAACATGCGCTGGGTGTCGCCCCAGAAGGAACTGTGGGGAAGGCCTTTCTCCCGGTGGCCTCCGCAGGTCTCGGCACGGGCGCTCACTGTAGCCCCAAATCTTCACTCCCTCACAGACCGCCTTGGGACCCTCAAGGTCCTTAAGCGGAGAGTGAGGCGACCAGCTCTGGCCTCTCCTGGAGTAGCAGAGAGCCCAGGATGACGCCCCCCCACCCCCCCCCACCAGGCGGCCCTGCAGACTTGCAGCAAGGGTGGGGGCAGGGCTGCACGGCAGCCGGGGGGGGGGGGAATGCTGACCCTAGGCCTCCACAGAGCTGGCAGTGCCTCCTCTCCGAGGCTAGACCTCTGGCTACGCCTCCACAGCCCCAGGACCCCAGAGGGGACGCCCCAACAATACTGACTCCCCCGCACTTCCAAGTACAAGATCACATAAAGGTCAGTGATGCCCCAAGTTGGAGCACCCCCGAGCTACCACCTGGCCTGGGCTGCATCCAAGCGGGAGGCTCAAGCTCCCCCTCAGATTTGATTTTGGACACTGCACCCCTGGACGCAACCTATGAAAGCCCAGCTGCCCGCCCTCAGCCCGCTCCCTGTCCCCCGAATTCTCCCAGTGCGCACACCGACAGCGTGGGCTGCAGGAAGGGCTTGTTCAGGGAGAGGCACCTGTGTGGGGCAGCCCGAGGCACAGACGAACGCAGCCTTTCCAGAGTGTTCCAACCCAGCAGGCTTCTCCCCACGAGAGACCTCACACGTCCCCACTCCCACAGCCCCACCACATGCATCTCACCACAGGTGCCTTCGAAATGTTCCTGGGCGGGGTCCCGGGGTTCTGCGGCTTTGCAGGGACCCCACAGACAGCACCCAGCAGCAGCGTGAGCAGTAGCAGGCCCGAGGGGAGCCGCGCTCCCGGGGGGACCGGAAGCCTCCTCTCCATCAGTGCTCCTCGGGGGTCTCGGCGCCTCTGCAGTGCTCTCTGGGCCTTCAGAGTCCACATCTCACCAGGAAACTGTCAGGTTCATGCCAGGGCCAGGCAGGGTGGGGGCGCCAGGCTCTCCACCCCCTCTGGCCACCACCTGACCCTGACACTTGACCCCACTGCCTGGGTCCAGTGCCCCGATCCCCCAGCATGCCTGAGGGCACCTCCAGCGCTGCAAACGGGTCCCAGCCTCACAGCGGGCAGCTCCCTGGGAGCCGGGCATCTGCCTCTGTCCCAGCACGCACCCACTGGACCTCAGCAAGTTCCTGGTCAGGGCCAGTGGCCGCCACAGCCCTGGGCTTCCAGCTGCCCTGCAGGCCCCGGGTGGCCAGGCCCACCCTCCAGCAAGACATTCCTGCTGGGTGCTCACGTGGCCACACGTGGTCTGCAATGCGACTCTCAGTGTAGGGCCAGGCCAGGCTCTGGGGCAGAGACCGTGTAAGTGGCTGGGAGAGGCTATGGGAAACAGGAGCTCAGGGACCAGGAAGGTCAGTGCAGGCAGGGGAAGGCATCAGGGCGGGGCCCACCCTGACCCAAACAAGGAGCCCGGGGCCGCTGGGCTTCAGGGCAGGGAAGCAGAGCCCAGAGGTGCTGGGAGGCTGGTCGGGACATGGGCAGGGCCACCGTGAGATGTCGGGGACTGGGCAGAGGGAGCAGCACGGGAGGGGCGCAGGTCTGACCCCCAACCCATGGCCAGCAGCACAACCGGACATGTGAGTTTGCAATGGTGCCGGCCCGGTGGCCTCGGGATGGGGCTCCTGCCTCTGGGACGCACAGAGGAGCTGATGGCATGGAGAGTTCCTGGGCTCTGTGTTTGTCGTCTGGAAGAGCATGTGTGAGTGTTTGAGTGTGTGTGTTTGTGTGTGTGTGAGTGCATGTCTGTGTGAGAGTGTATATTCATGTGTCTGTTCTATGTGAGTGTGTGCATGTGTGTGCGTGTGTGCAAATGTATCTGTGTGTACCATTGTGTGTCAATGAGTGTCAGTGTGTGAGCGTGTGTGCGCGTGTCAGTGTGCGAGTGTATGTATGCCAGTTTGTATATGTCAGAGTGCTTGTGTGTGTGCATGTTTATGTATGCGCAAGTGTCTGTGTATGTGTGCTAGTGTTTGTGTGTGCATGTGAGAGTGTGTGCAATAGTTTGTGTATGCATGTGCATGTGTGTGTGTGTGTGTGCGTTTGTGTGTTTGTGTTCCTGCTCAGTGTGAGGAGTAACAAGAATCTGGTTTGATGGACAAATCTATATTGGGATGAACTGTCGATTTTGTCTCAGACTAAAGGGTCCATTACTGGGACCAGAGAGAGAGAGAGCACGGTGGTAACAAACTCGCCTTACATGCAACTAACCTGGGTTCGACCCCCCAGGACCCCATGTGACTCCCCAATACCTTCCAGCAGTGATTCCTGAGTGCAGAACCAGGAGTGATCCCTGAGTGCTGCTGGGAGTGACCCCCAAAAGAATAAATAAACGACTGGCCTGCCTGGCACGGGGGAGGGGCTCAGCAGGAGCGCCTGGCCGTGCCATGTGAGACTCTGGCTCCATCACCAGGCTGAGGAGCTTCCCCCTCTGTGCCAGGCTCGATGTGTTCAGGTGGTTGGTCCCGGGAAACCCCCCAGTGCTCACCAAAGGGCCTGGGATGGAGCGCCTGGGACCCTGGGGGTTTTGACGAGACTCAACGCAAGGCCACGGTAGCGCTTTGCCTTGGCTCTGCTTACCGCTTTATTTGGTGGGACGTGTACACATATTTTTTTCTTAAAACACCGTAGTTTACCGAGTTGTTCATCCTACAGTTGTTCCAGGCATTCAAAGTCCCAGCACCAATCCCATCTCCAGTGTGACCTCCCTCCCGCGTTGTCCCCTGTTTCCACCCACCCACTCCCCAAGCTTGCCCCCTAGCAGGCACGGGATAATTTATTTTAGATTTGCTTGTTGTGCCAAAATGGCTAGTGGCCTCATTGAAAAATCCTTCAGTTGAAAGGAATTTGTGAAAATTGTTTTATCTCCCCGTGGGGTCATTAAAACCACTGAGAGTTTGCTGAGCGGTCTGTGGCCCATGGAGCCTTCCGTGCTGTTGTTTCTGTTTGTCGAGCAGACGAGCAGACGTGGCTTCTGTGCCACTTCCCCATCTAATTGCTGTGCTCCTCCCGGGCTGTGGGATTCAGGGACGCACAGGGGGCCTGAGCACCAGGAAGTCAGGACCTCACCTTGCATCTCTCCCAAGGTGAATCCTGAGGCTGTGATGCGGGGCCATTGTTTCCCCGGCAGAGACTAGGGGGTGTCAGTGTGGCTGCAGGGGGGGGCCTTTCAGCAACATGTGGTGGGGGAGGGCTGCCCACTCTTATTCTGAGAAGGTCCCAGAGTTTTCAGCCCCCAAACCAGTGTACCTGGAATTTTTCTTTTGGTATCTCTGCAGAGATTAGCCATTAAATTGAGCCATTTGCATAGTTTGCATAGGGATAAGGGACTCAGCCCACCCCGCCCCAAGGGCACCCCCGAGTTTTTGACCTGAATACCTATGTACCCATGAGGTTTTTCTGTTTTTTTGTTTCTTTTTGGTTTTTTGGGTTTTCTTTTTTTTTTTTTTTTTGCTTTTTGGGTCACACCTAGCGATGCACAGGGGTCACTCCTGGCGGTGTGACCATATGGGATGCTGGTAATCAAAACCAGGTCGTGCAAGGCAAATGCCCTACCCGCTGTGCTATCGCTCCAGCCCCTGTACCCGTGAGTTTTAGCAGCCGGTTTGCATCTCTTCCGAGACTAGTGATGAAGCTGGAAGGTTGTGTGGCAGCCACGGGATTGATTGACTTACAAACATTTTCATGTCAACCTAATACTCTGTCTTTTCATCAGACTCATTTGCATGGCGGGTTTGCATGGAGGGCAGAGGGCCTCCTCTTGCCCTCTCTTTGTTGCTATAGTTGTTAATAGAAAACTATCAATTTTGTTCCTTGATTGAACTGAGAGAACGCGCAGCTAAAGCCAGCAGTGCTCAGAGCACTGTGAGTAATGGAATTGAACTCAGAGCATCAGACATGCTGGTCGTATGCTCCACCTGTCCCCCCTGGTCCTGGCTGTATATTCCTTCCTGTTTATTATTTGTGGGTGGGGAGGGAGCAGGATAGTGGGGGCTGGGGCTGGAGCTCCCTGTGGTGCGACCCGGGTCTGGGACTCCAGCAGGCGAACCCTGTGCCCCGCATGTGCAGCCGTCTTCAAGAATCTGCCCTGATCCTCAGGAAGACTCTGACATGAGGCCGGTTACGGAGTGGGCCGATAGCACAGCTGGTGGGGCGCTTGCCTCACAGGCTGCCGACCAGGGTTGGATCCCTGGCACTACAGATGGTCCCCGAGGCCTACTAGGAGTGATCCCTGGGCACTGAGCCTGGAGTAAGCCCTGAGCACCACTGGGTGTCGCCCCCCACAACCAAGATATACAAATAGGCAATTTAGAGTGTCACTTCCTATAGGTTGAAACTGAAAATGGCAGGCCTAAAGAGAGAGAGAAGTGTAGGATAACATTGGTTTGTCCTTTCTCCCTGGCCACAGGGAGCTTAGGTTTACTGAGTAATCACTTGTATCATATTTCATACCGATGTTCATCGGTTTGCTCCAATGGGCGCCAGTAACGTCTACATTCATCCCTGTCATGTGCTAGTGTAGCCCAGTGGTGTCTGCTCACTCCAGGAATACAAAGAGCCTTAAACCATTCATTCAGGGTCTTGACGAAGAAGTCTGACCACCTCATAGGTGGGCGGCCACACGTTCATTTGACATCCCATGGAATCCAGTTGGTAACAGTCTAGTCCAGCGGTCGTCTCTGAATCGCATTACATGTCCGGCCCATCAGGCCTTGGCAAACGAGACAGCATCTCTGATTCTTGCCTGTCGACAGAGGTCAGAACTCCGGATTCCTTCTCTCACTTGAGTGAAATGTGATACTCCTAGCATAGCTCTTTCAATTCTTCCTTGGGATACCCGAATAGCGTTCTCATTCTGTTTGCGTAGGGCCCAGGTCTCTGAGGTGTATGTTAGTGCAGGAAGAATGATGGAGTCGAAAAGATGTGCCCAGAGCTGGAGGTTCTTCACCCTGGGTGTTACTGAGTAATACCAATCACAATGTTCCCGAAGCACCTCCACTTCCTAAGTATTCATCTTTAACTTCTCTGTGCTCTGCTTTCTCTACCTGTTAATCACTCATTTTCCCTAATCAGTACCTGTGACTTGTAAAGTCAAATTCCTCAGAAATCTCTGATTTCATACATTTAAGTGAAACATTGCTTTTCTCCTTCCCTTATGTCCTCTTGCATAGTTTACTTCAATGTCCTTTCTGTATAGACACAGGAAGACAATTAATGCTATGCTTTTGAAACTTGGGAGTTAACTGACTCCAAATAATATTCACTCCTGGACATCTGTTTTCTCAGCTTAAGCCTCAGTTGCCCTTACTTCCTAGCATCCCAAAAGCAGGGGCCCAACGAGGGACTGGATGGACCCAGGGCAAGCCATGAGCTACCCTGGCATTGAAACGTGCCAGGCCAAGCACCATAAAAATACTTAACTATAAGTTAAGAGCCTGGTCATGGACAAACTCTGTCATGATCCAAAGAGTAACAGCTGGATTAGACCCTGCTAGGGTTAGGAAAGACGAATCTGGCCTGAGCACTGTAGTCTGAGATCTATAGCGAGATGTCCCCAGGAGAGACACCCTACAAGCTTAATGTATCTCTTACTGTGTCCATACAAAACGTCTAAATTAAGAAGCAGAATTAAGATGAATGTTTAAATGGCTGTTAGACTAAGAAAAGGAGAAACACACCCTCTGGTGGTTTTTAGATCTTTGTTTTAGCTTAGAAGAGGCTCCCCGGAGGGAAGGGCTTTCATGTGTTGATTGTGCTACCCACCTGGGTACAGTGGCTACCCCCAATTCTTGGAGGGGCTCGAGACCAAGGCTGAGAGACAAAGCGTGGAGAGAGGAGACGGGAATGAGGGGTGGGGTGAGGCTGGAATGGGGAGCTCAGTGAGACTGAAACAGTCGTGTGGGCAGAATGGAATAAATGGCAGCTGGTCACCACCCAGCATGACTCCCTTTCTATCCTCTTTTCATCCATCCCTGTCGGCCATCTCAGGTGGGAAAACAGCCTAACCACCAAACACACATGAAGAAAGAGTGTGCTCCCTTTTGGAAGGAAGGAAGGAAGGAAGGAAGGAAGGAAGGAAGGAAGGAAGGAAGGAAGGAAGGAAGGAAGGAAGGAAGGAAGGAAGGAAGGAAGGAAGGAAGGAAGGAAGGAGGGAAGGAAGGAGGGAAGGAAGGAGAAAGAAAAATAAAGAAGAGAGAGAAAGAAAAAAGAAAGAGAGAAAGAAAGAAAGAAAGAAAGAAAGAAAGAAAGAAAGAAAGAAAGAAAGAAAGAAAGAAAGAAAGAAAGGAAGGAAGGAAGGAAGGAAGGAAGGAAGGAAGGAAGGAAGGAAGGAAGGAAGGAAGGAAGGAAGGAAGGAAGGAAGGGAGGGAGGGAGAGGGAGGGAGAGAGGGAGGAAGGGAAGGAAAAAAGGTGTAGGTTAGAGACTGCTGTTTGGTAAAGATTTAACTTAGTGTATTCCTGTGGTAAGGGAGTTAATAAGAGATATGAGGGAATTAGCAGTTTTCTGGTCATATAGACACTGAACTCTCTGTCCTCTTACATCAGAGTTTCTGCTAGGCCAGGGGACAGTGCTCAAGGGGCAGACTCAGGCCATGCACTGGGCAGGCCCTGAGGCCTGTCCTGGCCCAGATACCCGCAGCCCCTCCGAGAGTGGCCGCTATGGAGTCTCTGTGAGACCCTCCGCAGTTCCCTCTGCATGAGGGACCTGGCCCGGCTCTGGGCGGCAGCCGCTCCTCCTTCCCCGAGCCCCGGCCCCATCCCCTGGCAAGTACTAGGCCCCGCCTGGTCCCTCCTGCCCAGCTAAGTGAGGCGGTCACCTGCACAGCCCTGGGAAGGGGGCTTGGGCGCCAAGCAGAGCCCCCGCACCCTCTCCCTGGGCCCAGAGACTCCGTCAGACACAAGGTGAAGAGACCAGCTTTATTGGGGGTGTCCTGAGCCTCAGCGCAACTCACAGGGGCCTAGAGCTGATGCCCGACTGTGGGGCTCCATGACCAGGGATGGAGGGGGGGCACCTGAGCACTGCAGCCCTTAGCGGGCAGGGACACAGGGCTGGGGACAAGGGATGAGGCAGGGAGAGGAGGGAACCTGCTTTGTTCCACCATCAGTTCCTGGTGCCTGTGGACCCCGGGGACCCCACAGGCCAGGCTGGGCTCTAGCGCTGAGCAATCTGGGCCCGTGTGCATCCACGGCCCAGCCCTGGTGACCCGCACTCACCCGGTAGCCTGTGCGGGATCTGGGGGAGCACTCGCACCACAGCAGGGCCCACAGACTCCTGGAAGCGGGGTGACCCCATCTCCCAGGGCTGGGTCAGCACCTCCACCAGGCAGGAGAGGGAGGGCCCTGCAGACATCTCCCCATTGCCACGGGACAGGGCTGCCTTCCTCACCCTGCACCCCCGTCACCCTCTCCCCGGCCCCACACGGACACGGCGGCTGCCGGGCTGAGAGGGGCTCAGAGGCAGAGCGCACAGGGCCAGCCCGGCCCACCCAGGCCAGTAAGGAGTGAGACGGCAGAGGCAGGAGTTATATTCCCAGCACCTCTCGAGTCCATTCTACCCAGTGCTCCTGGCCCTGCTTCCTGGGTGGGTGCTCGGGGCAGGACAGACCATTGTCCGGGGGCAGCGTGCCCTGGTAGCGGCTCCAGTCCCCCTTACACAGGACCCACGGCAGCCGGTCTGCGGGGACATCCTGGTCAGGAGAGAAGCTGGGGCTGAAGAGTTCGGGGTAGCCGGCCTTCCGGCCCCGGGTGAACAGGAGGCCCTTGGCGTCATAGCAGCACTGCTGGGCGGCCAGGGTGGGGCTGTCCACCTCCAGGACGGAGCGCAGGCAGAAGCGGGCCGCGGGCCGGTACACAGCCAGGAAGTCCTGGGGGCCGCTGGCGTCCTGCCACTTGAACTCGCGGCCCAGGCGCCAGTCATACAGCTTCACCACCCCGAGCCGGGCGTCCTCCGGGTAGTGGCACGGGCAGCTGGGCAGGCTCTGCACCATCTGGTCCAGGTACTGGAGGAGGAGGTCGCTCCTGCAGCTCAGCAACTTGTCACAGACGTTAGCATCTGCAAGGCAGGGGGTGGGGGGCAGACAGCCCGGTGGGCGGGGGGCAGCGAGGCAGGGAAGGCCCAGGCCCAGGGAGGGACCCGCCTAGCAGGGAGCAGCTGACGGATAAGGGCACCTGTACCCCAGGACACTTGAACAGGAGCCCTTGTAAGGCTGGGTGCAGGTGCCACAGGGATGGCAGGTGGGCACCATGGACCCAGCTGGCAGCCTCCTTTTGGGGGGCAGCAGAGACTCAGAGACACAGAGGCAGTACACTGTGGGCGGGACAAGGTGCCCCCTGGTCTCCGAGCGTGGAACCCCAGCAAGGGTCTTCCCAACAGAAACAGCACCAAGCAAAGCAGGGGACCCTCGGGACTCAGCTGCAGGTCCCCACCCTGCACTGGGGAGTCGGCCCTCCCCCCACTCCCGCCGTGTGCACTCCTGCCTCCCAGGGGAGGTGGGCTTCCAGTCCCCACAGTGACACCCCCAACCCAGGGGAGGTGTTGTGGCCCCCAGGGGCCCCCTGACCTGCTGGGGGCAGGTCTAGACCAAGGGGGCGTGTGAGTTGCCTGGAGTCCATGGCCTGGTCATCGGGGTTCTTGGGGTTCTTGGGGTCCTTGTCCTTGGTGCCTGTGGGGGACAAAACCCGGCTGGAGACACCCCAGGCCACTCTGAGCTCTGAGGGCGCGACCTGCCCTTCTAGGCTCTCAGGGCCCCGACGTCTGGGGGATCCCACCCTCACCCCCGGCCCAGCCCAGCCCCCGTGCCGGGCCGGAGCGGCCTCTCCTCACCGGGACAGGGCCGCAGCCTGCAGCTCTGGGTCTCGCTGGTGACACAGGCGTAGCCACAGCTGCGGCTCCGGGACTGGGTTCCTTTGCCGCAGGTCCTGCTGCACGGAGACCAGGGCGTCCACACCATCAGGAAGTCCCAGTCTGGGCCAGAGAGAGCCGGGGGTCAGCACGGGCCGGCATGCGGCCGACCCCGCTCCAAACCGCCAGTGACCCCGAGCCTGAGCACGGTGGGGTGTGGCCCCAACTCCTTCCCTCCAAAGGGGAGAGGGAACCAGAGGGGCTGAGGGCACCCCGGGCCTGGGGCGATGCACCCGAGACTCCCACCACCACATAGGAGGCCTCCGGGCTTGGCCCTGCTCAGTGCCCGGTCCCTCCCCCTCCAATGGGTGCCCCCATGCCCTGGAGAGCCCCGTGAGAGCCCAGAGAGCTGAGCACAGGAGCACCGCCCAGCACCCCCGGACCCCACAGCCATGGCGGAGTGACTGGTCAGAGGGTGGCCCAGCTCTCTGTCACCTCTGAGCTCTAGTCTGTGCCTGATTCAAGGCCCAAGGGGGCATTAAAGACCGTCCAGCGCCACCTTCCACTGAGGGACTCCTGGTGCCAGCTGGGGTGCAGGGAGGTGGGAGCTCACCACTGTTGGCTGAGTGCCCGGGGTCTGGTCCTCGCTGCTCTCCCGACTCACTGACCCCCTGGATGAGACAGATGACAGGAGACAGTGACAGGCTGGCGGAGGGGAGCCTGGAAAGGGAGGGGAGCCCCACTTTCCTTTTTCTTTTAAAATTTATTTAATTTTGTTTTTTATTGAATTACCAGGAGTTACACAAGTTTGTTCATGAGTGTTTTCAGCCATGAAATGTCCCAATACCCATCCCTTCACTCGTGTACATTTCCCAGCACCCACCACCCAGGCCGCCTCCATGGCAGACACCCCACGCTTCTCTCTCTCTCTCTCTCTCTCTCTCTCTCTCTCTCTCTGCCTCACTCTTGCTCCCTCTCTCTTTCATCTGGGGCATTATGGTTTGCAATACAGGTACTGAAGGTTTATCTTGTACAGCCCTTTACCTACTTTCAGCACACACTTCTTATCCAGAGTGACCATCTCCAACTATCCTGGCCACAGTTGTCCCCTCCCTGTCCCAACAGCCTTCCCTCCTACCACCCATGGCAAGCTTCTAACCACGGACCAGTCTGCCTGACCCCTGTTTCTACTGTTCCTGGGTATTAGTCTCATGCTGTCTTTTATACCCCACAGATGATTGAGAGCATTCTGTCTGTCCCTCTCCCTCTGACCCATTTCACTCAGCAGGGTACGCTCCATGGCCACCCATGTATAAGCAACAGTCACGATTTCATCTTTCATCCACTGTGTAGTTGTACCAGAGTTTCTTCATCTAGTCCAGACGCCCTGTTCATCCAAACCAGCTCATTCTCTTCAACCCCCCGGACACTCAGGGTCTCCACTTGGGATACACCGGGCTCTGGGGTCCCCTGCAGGTTTGGGGCTCCCTTGCATGTGCCATCATGCACTGCACCACTCTGTGTGGGAAGACCGACCATCCCCAGTCTGATGTCCCTAACGTCCCTCACACCTCTCCACCTTGTGCTCAAGCCAGAGCTAAGGGGACCCTCTCCCTAACACCACCAGCCCATGCCTCACCCCCGACATGCCGACACCACCCAGGAAAGGGAAGGAGAAATCAAAATCCACTTAAATCCTGTGTGGCCAGGAAGAAGCGATTTCTCAGGCCAGGCACGTTTGTCTCTGGCAGGAATTCAGGCCTGGGAGACCCCAACACAGCACGTCCCAGCAGCCCCTGAGAACCACGGGGTGTGCCCGAAACCCAAACTAAAGAAAGAAATGGCGAGGAAAGGCAGTGGATCACAAGACACGCTCCACGCATGAACTGTGGGCCGGGGCCTGGGCGGGGGGGGGGGGGGGGGGACTTTGCCCCGTGGCCTCTGCAGATGGCAGCTCCTAGGTTCCCACTGTCACCCTCACAGCACACTCAGGGCCTCTCTGTGTCCTCATCCAGAAAATGGGGGCACCAGCTCTGGCCCCGCTTACCGAGTCCTGGAGGAGACAGGACCCCATGCCTGCAGCAATTGGGGCGTCCCAGGGCACTGCAGGGGGATGGGGGGAGCAGGGGATGCAGAGACACAGGGTTCAACTGTCCGATCACAGGGCCCCCTAGAGCGTGTCAACATTTCTGACGCCCCCACCCCTCTAAGCACAAGGGTCACCTCCCGTCCCTGCCCGACTCTCCCGTTCTCCTGGGTGGAGCTAACATCGCCCTGTTCTTTCCTCCACCCACCCGGAGGCCCCAGTCCCCTGCACTGGGGCATTGCAGGGCTGGCCCTACAGCAGCCTGGCTGCCACTCAGGAAAGCGTCCCCTGTCCCTGACTTCTGCCCGGGCACGTGGGCTCTAGGCAGTGTGTGTTCAGGGCGAGCCCACATTGCGGGGGCAGCTCACTGTCCCCACGCAGAGCTGGCTGCTCCAGGCTGTCAACACCCGGATCCACCTCCCCAGGGAGCTGCTTCTCCCGTCACCACCACCCCTGTGTTCCCGAACCAGCAGCCCTGAGCCCGGCTACTCACCTCAGCCTGCTTTGAAAAATTCCTGGGCGGGGTCCCAGGGCTCTGCGGCTTTGCAGGGACCCCACAGACAGCACCCAGCAGCAGCGTGAGCAGCAGCAGGCCCAAGGGGAGCCGCGCTCCTGGGGGGACCGGAAGCCTCATCTCCATCAGTGCTCCACGGGGGGTCTCGGCGCCTCTGCAGTGCTCTCTGGGCCCTCAGAGTCCACGTCTCACCAGGAAACTGTCAGGTTCATGCCAGGGCCAGACAGGGTGGGGGCGCCAGGCTCTCCACCCCCTCTGGCCACCACCTGACCCTGACACTTGACCCCACTGCCCGGGTCCAGTGCCCTGATCCCCCAGCATGCCCGAGGGCACCTCCAGTGCTACAGATGGTCCCGGCCTCGCAGCGGGCAGCTCCCTGGGACCTGGGCATCTGCCTCTGTCCCAGCACGCATCCACCGGACCTCAGCAAGTTCCTGGTCAGGGCCAGTGGCCGCCAGTTCCTGGGCTTCCAGCTGCCCTGCAGGCCCCGGGCGGCCAGGCCCACCCTCCAGCAAGACATTCCTGCTAGGTGCTCACGTGGCCACACGTGGTCAGCAATGCGACTCTCAGTGTGGGGCCAGGGCCAGGCTCTGGGGCAGAGACCATCTAAGTGGCCTGGGAGAGGCTGTGGGAAACAGGAGCTCAGGGACCAGGAAGGTCAGTGTGGGCGGGGGAAGGCATCAGGGCGGGGCCCACCCTGACCCAAACAAGGAGCCCGGGGCCACTGGGCTTCAGGGCAGGGAAGCAGAGCCCAGAGGTGCTGGGAGGCTGGTTGGGACATGGGCAGGGCCACCGTGAGATGTGGGGGACTGGAAATGGGCTCCCTATTTGTTATCTGGAGGAACATGTGCGAAAGTACGTGTGCAAGTGTGTATGTGTTAGTATGTGTGTGTGTGTGTGTGCAAGTGTGTGAGTGTGTGTGAGTGTGTGTGTATGTGTGCAACCAGGTGTGATGTGTGCATGCAAGTGTGTGGATGTGTATGCAAGTGTGTGTGTGTGTGTGTGTAATAGTAAGAATCCGTGCTGAGGGTTCGGATTAGGGCGGACTGCATTAGGGGACTTGATTGTGGTCAGGTGACCATTCCCAGGCCCAGGAAGAGGCTCCGCCTGCTGGAACACACTTGCCTGGCACGCGTGAGACCCGGAGTCTATGGGAGAAACAAAGTGAGGACACTGACCACTCCCCCTGCCCTCTGGGTGGCAGCTGGCGTTGGCCTTGGGAGATGGCCCGGCTAGACCGCTCTCAGGGTTGAAACCAAATCCTGTCTGTTGGGCTTGGGACACCCTCCTCGTGCCCCTGATCATTCTCTTGCTCTGCCTTCGCCCTGTGTGCTAGAAGCCCCTCCTTGCTGTCCTGCAGTGGCTTGAACAGACTGGCTGACTTGCTTGTCTGATTGCACTGGCCCGCGAGTCCCAGTGACAGCGTGTAGCTGCTGGCTGACCAGTGGCCTCTGCACACTCTCCTGGGGCTGCTGGGTCTCTCAAGGCTCTGGGCATGCGCTGTCCCAGACCCCCGGCACCCCCACCCAAAGCAGGTGGTAACGGTGTCAGTCCTGGACAGTCACCTGATTGCACCTGTGACAGTGCCTGGTCCCCGATAAACCCTCAATGTTCACCTGTAGACCTGGGGCTGGGCACCCTCGACCCCTAATGGCTTTGATGGCAAAGTCACCGCAGCTACTTGGGCTTCCTTTGTTCTTTCCGATGGTGGATATAAAAAAATATATATTTTCACTGCAGCCTAATACTTGGTCTTGTCATCAACTCTCCCGCCTCCCTCTGGCTGTTGTTGGAATGATTAAGGGGCCCACAGGGGTTTGCTGGGAGCTGCACGTCGTTTTTTGATGCTCCTGACCCTTCTGCTGTATCCCCACTGTGGCCACTAAGGGGTCAGCACCCTGTTATAGCACCAGAGGTCCAGAGAGCGCAGGTGCTAGGGCCAGGCTGGACACAAGTGGAGGATGCCGGGAATCGCACTGACGGCCTCGTGCTTGCAGAGCAGGTGCTTTAACCCCTGAGCCATCCCGGGACCCGTCATCCTATTCGGCACCTCCCACTGTACTCAGAGTCCAGATCTCGTTTCACGCATCCAGGTCAGCCTGCTCTGGCTGCCCGGCGCCTCTCTCTGGATCTCTGGAGAGCCGCACTGCCCCCTGCCTCATCTTCGCTTACTCTCTTTCCTCCCAGAACCACTGGAGGGAGGGCTTTTCTTCTTCAAACCATTCGCATGGATGTGTGAGTTCCCGGAATAGATATCCTTCCTCTTCCTCTCCTCCGTCCACATGGAGGTGTGGCACTTGCTGGCCCAGGGTCCTGACGTTGCAGGATTTCCTGACCATGCTCTTGCCCAGCTGGTTGGCCGTCCTCACCCGTGGGGAACTATGGTGCTCCCACATGCAGTCTCTGAGGCTTGCCCTCCTCAGGCTTACGGCACATGCACATCTTTGTCAGTGCCTTGTGGGCGTCACACCTAGCTGCGGTGTGGCTGAGGTTGCTTGAATCCCAGTGACCAGGGTCAGCAGAACTGCTAAGGTCCTGCTCGATGCAGGAAAAGTAGTGTTGGACTCACTGCTTCACACAGCCAGGGAAGTGCTTCAGCCACTGAGTCACCTCCTATTGCCCCCCTACACACACACACACATACACACACACACACATACACACACATACACACATACACACACATATAACACACACACACACACAACAAACATTTTCACTGGACCATTCACTGCACATTAAAAAATTTTTGTTTTGTTTTGTTTTAGATTGGAGCAATAGCACAAGGGATAGAGCGTTTGCCTAGCATGTGGCCGACCCAGGTTCGATTCCTCCGTCCCTCTTGGAGAGCCCGGCAAGCTACTGAGAGTATCCCACCCACACAGCAGAGCCTAGCAAGCTACCCATGGCATATTCAATATGCCAAAAACAGTAACAACAAGTCTCACAATGGAGACGTTACTGGTGCCCATTCGAGCAAATTGATGAACAACAGGAGGACAGTGCAACAGTGCTTTGCTTTGTTTTGGGGTGTTTGGGGTTTGTTTGGGGCTACACCCAGCCAGGGCTCAGGGCTTGCTTGCTCTTGACTGCACCCAGGGGTCACTCCTGGCGGGACACGAGGTTACCATAAAAGGTGCTGGGGATCGAACACAGGTGGGTCATGTGCAGGTCCCTGCTCACTGTACTGTCACTTCAGCCCACAAATGTTTACATCTAGGTATCAGCAGGGTGAGATCCAGGCCCCCAGAACATCCATGATATAGGACCTTCCCGTCATCCCTTCTGTGCTCGGTGAGGAAGTCTGTTCTCTGCAGAAACCAATGTTTCTTTGGAGCCAACTCCAGTCCTTCTATGCCTTTGAATTAAGTCACAATTCTCAGGATTGTGCAGAACTGATAGCAAGGCAGAGAAATTTCACCCTTAGAAATAGAAGTTTTGCCCTGTTTTGTTGAAATACAACTGAACTTTCTCCCCCTCCCAAGTCTGCAAGAAATCTATTTGCCTTTACTTGCACATCCTTTTCAATTCTCCTGATCTAGAAATGTAAATTTTAATATACCTTTTGAACTGGTGTAACAGTCACACCAATTCCCTCATGACAGTAGGGACTTTTATCAGCTCTCTGGTTAACTTCTGTATCATGAAAAATCATCATTTCTGGGCCAGAGCAGTGGGAAGGGCGTTTGCCTTGCATGTGGCTGACCTGGGTTTAGTCCCCGGCATCCCGTATGATCCTCTGCAGTAATTCCTGAGTAATTCCTGAGTATTATATTCCTGCATAACTAATCCCTGAGTATTGCTGGGTGTGACCCAAAAAGAAAAAAATCTTAGGGCCAGAGAGGGGGCTGGAGTGATAGCACAGTGGTAGGGCGTTCGCTTTTCACGAGGCTGACCCGTGTTCAATTCC
Source organism: Sorex araneus (assembly GCF_027595985.1). Lineage (NCBI taxonomy): Eukaryota > Metazoa > Chordata > Mammalia > Eulipotyphla > Soricidae > Sorex > Sorex araneus. The sequence goes on along the minus strand of NC_073304.1, from coordinate 23,829,923 downwards.
TCCACCCCTCTCCGAGAGCCTGGCAAGCTACCGAGAGTATCGCTCCCGCACAGCAGAGCCTGGCAAGCTACCCGTGGTGTATTCGATATGCCAAAAACAGTAACAATAAGTCTCACAATGAGAGACGTTACTGGTGCCCGCTCGAACAAATCGATGAGCAACGGGATGACAGTGACAGTGACAGGGCCAGAGAGACAGTACGGGGGTAAACAGGACTTACCTTGCATGAGAACAACTTGAGTTCAATCCTTGGTACCCCATAAGATCCCCCAAGCACTGCCAGGAATGGTTCCTGAGTGCAGAGTCAGGAGTAAGTCCTGAGCATTGCCAAGCGTGGCCCCAAAACCAAAACCAAAACCAAATCATCATTTCCTGGGGATGGAGCTCAGTAGTAAAGCCCCTTGTATGCCTGAGTTCAATTCCGGAACTTGTCCCCACTAATAATAAGATAAATGTTGATAAATAATCATGATTTTGTCCAATAATCTTTTGTTGCTTAATTTCTGGTTTGGTTTTGGGGCCACTCCCAGCAGTAGCGGGGGGCAACTCCCAGCGTGGTGCTGGGACTGTGGGGTGCTCGGGGATGTGGGTGACTGTGGAAATTAAGGTGCTCAGGGGAGTATGTGGGGCTGTGGATCCATGACCAAAAAGAAGCAGGGGGGACCGTGGCAATGAATGTCTCGGGACAGACTGAAACCATGATGTGATCTAAGGGTTACCAGCCTCAAACCCGCCCCATAACATGAAGGATGAACTCCTTTCAGAGATGCAGGGAACTGTGGCCCAATCAGACTCTAGTTGGCACCCTTGCCAGTCCAGAGAAGGTTGGACCCTGCCTCAGGAAGGGAGAAACGTCAGCAGAAACGGAAAGCCCTAAAAATGAGAACTTGAAAGAACCCCCAACTAAGGCTCAAAGTCCTTTCCCTAGATAACACCTTAGCAGTAAGACTTTTTTTTTCTTTTTTGGTCACACCCAGTGATGCACAGGGATTACTCCTGGCTCTGCACTCAGGAATTAATCCTGAGGTGCTTGGGGGACCATATGGGATGCTGGGAATTGAACCCCGTCAGCTGCATGCAAGGCAAGCGCCCTACACACTGTGCTATCACTCCAGCCCCAGCAATAAGACTCTTAACCCCTCAGACAGCCTCAAGAGGGTTGGTTTGGGAAAACCCCCTAGAGAACCATCTTTGCAAAACTAACTACCCCATCCTGGCGTCATCCACATCTCAACTTAGGGTATGTAAACCTGAGGTAGGAAAATGACCAGTGTGAGTAGGATATGAAATGACCTGAGTTATAAACTTTTATTTAAAAAACTGTTTCTTGGTAAATAAATGTTCTGGGTCTGAAGATAGTACAGAGAGTAAGGTGATTGCCCTGCAGGCAGCTGACCTGGGTTCAATCCCCAGCACCACATACGGTTCCCTGAACCCTGCCAGGAGCAATGACTGAGCCTTAGAGCTAGTAATAAACCCTGAATACAGTTAGGTGTGGCCCAAAAACAAATGTTCCGATGCGGAGATTATCACTTCTTCGAAATGACTTATTCTGCGTATGAATCACATGATGTTTTTGTCAGAAGTATATTATTGATGTTAAATTACTCAAGAAGTGAGGACAGTGAAGACCCAGCCTTGTGGTATACTGGTTTGAGCCAATGGAGTCCAGGATGAAAACCCAGGTGACCACAGAGAATGAATTCCGGTTTCTCCTGACATACATTTGCATAACAAACATCATACCCACCTGCTCCATGACCAAGTGTAGTCACAATCCCGAAATCTCCACGCCAGAGTCCTCCTCCTTCCCTGAAAAATTATAACTATTCCACTCATTCCTTTTTTAAAAATTTTTTTTATTAGAGGATCACTGTGATGTAGTTAGAAACTTATGAACTTTTGTGTTTGCGTTTTACTCATGCAGTGATTGTTTACCCTCCACCAGTGCCCATTCACCTCCACCAATGATCCCAGTTTCTTTCTCACCACCCCCACCCGATCCCCCACCACCCCACCCTGCCTCTGTGGCAGGGCATTCCCCTTTGTTCTCTCTCCTTTTGGGTGTTGTAGTTTGCAATAGAGGTACTGACCACTCCTAGTCCTATACCTACATAAACTAGTTGTGTATAAATCATGCTCCCCTCTCTCTCTCTCTCTCTCTCTCTCTCTCTCTCTCTCTCTCTCTCTCTGGAATATGCCCACACTTCTTTGATTCTTTGAGTATAAACTATTTCAGTAAGCTATTGTTTAGTAAATAATTAATTGCTTGATGAACAACTTTTCGTATAAGCTTATAGCTCGGGTCTTACTGAGCAATGGCTGCTCACTCTTTGGGTTCGCCTGCGCTCTGGCTCGCTGAGTTCATACCATTCCTGAGTAAATCCTTTCTACCGTTTTATTTCTCTGGCTCATGCTTGAATTTCTTCCTGGGCCTGGACTAGGACCAAACAGCCACGGTCCTGACTGCACAATTCTGCATCAGTTCCTTTCTTTTACTTTCTGCTCTCTCCTCTTTGAAGAAGCACATTCTCCCGTGCATGTACTGCGTTCTTTCTCTCTCCCTCCTCTGATTTCCTAAATAAAACAATTTTACCTCACTATTCATCTCCTCCTGAAATGTTTGAATGCAAAGGTTGCTGGCGAAGCTGGAAAACCCGGGTCAAGATCAGGACTGACTTTCCTTTCGCTGCCAAGAGAATCACCTGCTGAGGGCCTGGGGCCACTGATTCTTGCAAATCACCCTGATGATCAAGTGAACCTCAGTGGCAGTTTGACTGGGGCTCGTGTGGGTGGTAGGACCCTAGTGTCCACGCCATGCCGGTGCTCCTGGCTGACTTCATGACGCTGAACCATGCCGGGAACTTGCCCTGGAGACTGAGGGGGGCCAAGCCTGCGAGCAGTTAACAATCTACTCTCTCCACGCTTCCACGTCAAACTCCAACAGCATGTCAGGAGCCGCTCAGGGCACAGCTAGAGAAGCCGGGCCTCCCGTGCATGTGCTCCAATCCATCGAGCTATGCCCCCAGCCCTTAAATCATCATTTAACACCCTCACTGTACAGTTAATCCATACATCACGCCCTCTGCCTCACCGTCTTTGCTCCTGGGACCACTGATTTACTGTCTTCATCTGTTAATTAAAAAAATTTTTTTTAAATTGTTTGTTGGTTTTTTTTTTTTTTTTTTTGGTCACACCCGGCAATGCACAGGGGTTACTCCTGGCTCATGCACTCAGGGATTACTCCTGGCAGTGCTCAGGGGACCATATAGGATGCTGGAATTCAAACCCGGGTCGGCCGCGTGCAAGGCAAACGCCATACCCGTTGTGCTATCACTCCAGCCCCAATTTTTTTTTTTTTCCTTGAATCACTGTGAGATAAAGCTCTTCACGATTAGGTCTCGGTCATACAGTGTTCCAACACTCATCCGCCACCAGTTTTCACTTCCAAATGCTCATTCACCACCAATGTCCCCAAAATTCCCCCCTTAATTTTGGTCTCTTTGGATGCTGGAGCAGAGATTAGTGCTTATGTGGTTTTCACTAGTGTATGTGTCATCATGTGGACACTCTGCCACTCACTTGCCTGCCTCTATGATCGCGCTGGGTGATTTCGAACTTGGGGTTACTCCTGAACAAAGCAGCTGTAGATATTCAAGTGCAAGTCCACGTGTGGACCTTTTTAACTCCTCGTGGGTGAAATTGCTGCCTCCCAATTGCTCCACTCTGTGTATGTGTGTGTGTGTGTGTGTGTGTGTGTGTGTGTGTGTTTGTGTATGCGCACGCACATGCGCCCTGGGATAGAAGCCAGAGTGTGTCACATATACAAGTGCATGACAAGCTCAACAAACTGGTGCACCCCCCCCCCTGCGATCTGCGCCTACATACTTGCCTGAGATGCCCATCAGGGTTGATCTCTCAGGTTGTTGCATTTACACACTTTGTCTCCCAGCTCGAGGAGGCTGGCCCTCCTTTTGTTTCAGGGCTTGCACTCTTGATCAAGGCACACATGTAAGACGGTGGAACGCATACACAACTCAACAGAGCTCACACTGGCTGGCCCTGGTCGTGGGGGCTGCTCCCCTTGGAGGCGCTGACACAACGCCTGGCTAGGGTGAGGCTGCAAAGTACTTCCGGTGCCAGGGACAAGGGGCTCATGCTTGGTACATGTGGCACACCAGGGACGGGACTCCGAGGCCATCGCTCGCACGGCAGGTGTTCTGACCCAGTGCTTCTCGATGCTGTGGGCCTTCTCTGGGCCCCACGGCCCCACGGTATCCCAAGGGCGCTGCTGGGTGAAACGCACGGGTCTCAGTGGAGGGCCACGGCACCACGGGGGCAAAAAATGTCTGGGTGAGAAACAAGGTCCGAAGGAGGCCACAACCCATGTTCTAACCTAACCCCACTGTGTTGCTCCTCCGAACCTTTTTGTTCCAGAACCTGAAACATTCTTTCTACACTTTGGAATAGAGTCTTGGTCAGGGTTTTACCCCAGTCAGGAGGTTTTATTTTTAATTGGTCTTTGAGTCACACCCCGAGATGCTCAAGGATCATTCCGGGCAGGGCTCTGAGGAACCATGTGATACTGTGGGTTCCTGCCTGCAAACACCCAATCCCCCACTGTACAATTTCTCCAGCCCTGCTGGCAGTGGCTTTTCATTTTAAGTATTTTGAAAGCGTTGTTGTTGCTGTTGTTGTTTTAATGAGGCCTGTCACTGTGCAGAGCACAATGGATTAGCAGTCCAGCGCCCTAACCACTGGGCCACCTTGTCCCCGTGGACGAGGCCTAGTTTATCAATTTGATTGGAGTCAGTCCTTTTGAGCCATTGAGAAATCATTGCCTGGGTCCAAAGAGAAAGTACAGCAGGTAGGGAGACTGCCTTGAACATGCCTGACCAAGGTTCTGTCCCCAGCATCCCACATTGGTCCTCCAGGTGTGTCAGGAGTGATCCTTGACACAGGCAGAAGCCAGCCCTGACACATCAAGGTGTGACCCAAAAAAGCAAATGAACAAAAAACATGGCTTAACCCAAAATCACAAATTTTCTTCTTTTTTCTGTAAGTTGTAATGTATAGATTTTGTGTACTATGTGAGCCTGAACTTAATTTCCCTAGATTTTTCAGGTGTTTCATCAATAAAAGTAGTTGAAGTAACTCAACTTTCCATATTAAATATACATGGGATTTTTGTTAAAAATAAACCAATGAGGGGCTGGAGCAATAGCACAGCAGGTAGGGCGTTTGCCTTGCACGCGGCCGACCCGGGTTCGATTCCCAGCATCCCATATGGTCCCCTGAGCACCGCCAGGGATAATTCCTGAGTGCAGAGCCAGGAGTAACCCCTGTGCCTCGCCAGGTGTGACCCAAAAAGAAAAAAAAAAAAAAAAAAAAACCAATGAGGGGTTTTATTTCTGGACCTTCATTTTATCAATTCCTACAAGTATCCAAATGCTAACTGCAGTTCAATGACAACAGCTTTACAGAAAGTCTGAAATCAGGTCTGAGTTCTTCTAGGTTACTAATATCTCCATATAGATCATCCTGGCAGCTTGCTGGGGCCTGAGCACTCGCCTCGCGTACTGCCAACCAGGCTTTCATCACTGGCACCCAGTCTCCTGAGCACCACCAGGAGTGAGCCCTGAGCTCAGAGCACCACCTGGAGTGGCCCCCAAACCAAAAACTAACGACTAAACTTTTAAAAGCCTGTCCACTTGTCAACATCTACAGAAGTGTGCTGGTGCTCATTACCTTTCAATCCTTCAAAATTTTTCACTAGTTTCTACCAGTGCCTAAGCGGAACTAGTCAATACAAGGTTAGGATTAGGGTCTGAGCCCAAGACAGCCCCTCTTCCATCTCCTGCTACCATTCCCCCAACCCAAAAACACCCATGGCTCACAAAACATCAACCAACCATACTCCCTATTCCTTCTAAGAATTTTTGTTTGTTTTAATCACTCCCCTGTGCTGCCTGGGGGACCATATGGTAGCAGGAACCCAGCCCAGTGCTCCTGGCATGCCAAGGATGTGCTACAACACTGAATCATCTCCCTGGTCACAATCTTCTTTCAAAAGAAGCCACACACCCAGCGGGATAGTACCACAGTTCAGACACTTGCCTTGTATCCTATCCAAATCGCCAATGCCACACTTGGTCTCCCCTGGGCTACCTAGGATCAACACTCAGAGAATGTCCGAGGAAATATGCTAGGGATGTGTTCAACCCCTTGAGTTATCTCCCCTGGAGTTTTTTGGTGATGCTAATGATCAAATGCATAACTACTGGGCCACACATTCTCTACTCCATAATACTAGTTTTATCAGGACCATCTATCTACATCAGATGTTAGTTATAATCTTTCGTCATGTGTTTTTTTCACTCAGCCGTTTGTAAAATAACAGATAGAGTCACGTGCTATTCTTCTGGCTAGCAAGTCGGAACCACACTGATGTGCTCACTGCACCTAACAGACACGATCCGTGGAGTGTGGGGTGTGGACATGGCACTCTGCATTGATTGGTGGAATGGAAAAACAAAAGGGAGACATATCATTTTCAATATCTGATTGGGACAAAACAATTTATTTGCATGGGGGGGATTCTTAAGACATCAAGTTCACTTTCAGTTCTTGACATGTGCTCTCAAATCAGGTCCCATCTCTCCCCCCTACTACCTGCGGCTTCAGTCATCCGACAGAGTCAAAGTGACAAATCATTGTCTGGCAAAATTTTTAAAAAAGAAAGAAAAGGACATATGAGGTAAGGAAGAAAGAGTGACATCTTAACACATTGCTACAATTTTACAATTTTATTTACATGTCCCCTCTCACTGTCTGGGATTACGTGAGCATTACAGCAATGGAGAGGGGTTCTCACAGCACCTCTTGCAAATAAATTCTAGTTTACAGGTAAATTGGTCATTAGAGAATTACAGATCAACACGGGAAGAGCTTAGCTCCCCACACAACAGCGACCCTATTTTGGTGCATCTCTTCCCCCTTCTCTTAGTAGCGGCTACTTTTCACAGAGAGGGATCATCAAGACCGTGTGGGAACAGGGCGATCTCACCCGCGCCTGTGACGAACCATCCAGAATGGCTTTTATCATTCCAACCATTGGTCTCACATCACAGAGTGTCACGGTCTAATGTGAAGGATGAGGACGGCTGAGCCCTCGGCAGAGCCAGTGGTGTGTCCCACGTTCCCTCAGGAGGCAACCACGCTTCTCAGGAGATTCTTAGGGATCACGGGCGGGGGTGGGGCAGGGGGTGGGCGGTGCAGGCAGGCTGAGTTGGTGCAAGGCTCCTCATGCAAGCAAAACTCCACTGATTCGGGCAGATGGCAAAACAAGGGGGAGATGCTTAGCACAAAGCTAGACTCTGGCTATTCCCTTTCCTTAACCCCTCCCCCCCCCGCGACTCTAAATGGACAGAGTTTTGGGTCTCCCTTCCCTCAAAACAGTAACCGCAGGCTGAGTCGTAGCAGTTCCTGTGGTCAGTGAACTACAACTCCTCACCCCACAGAGAATCACAGTAGAGGTCACTGACTCCTCCCGAACGCCCCACACTCAGGGGAGACCGGACGGGACACTCCAAACAAGGCGCCGACACCTTGCTTCCTCCTGAGAAACACTCCACGGAGAGCAAAGAAAGTGCTTGGAAAACAATAGTTACTGGAAAGGACGAGAGGGCCATGACCGTTTCTATACAACAAACAGCAGAGGGGAGGGGCTTGGGTGGGGGGATAGCTCGGGGGGGGGGGGGGTGTAAGGCCGTGCATGTGTGAGCCCCTGGGTTCCAGCCCTGGCACTGCCGATTTCTCTTTCAAAAGGCTGGGGTGGTGTCACTGGCTAGTCCAGCCTTCCAACCTGGTACAGGGTAACACGACTCCGTGAGTATCAAAGGAGCGCACATTTCTCCACGGGAACGTGTCTTGATTTATGGGCCTGCTGACAGAAATTCTGCTGGGCCCAAGCTCCCTCTTCCAGCCAGCAGCAGGGCTAGAGGTTCCGGGGTTTCACGGAAGCGGAGAGCAGCGGAGTCTCCTCGGCCTTCCTACTGCCCCCTTCACCACCCCTCTGGACCTCGCTCGCTCTAGGAGAAACGCTCACACGAAAAACCACGGCTCTCTCCTTTTTGCTAGCCGCATAGGTCAGAGCAAGCAGAGACTAAAAAACACGTTTTGCTCCTGGGGGACGCATAAGTCAGGCCCTGGAGCCGTCTCCCGGGACCCAAAACTATCTGGGCTTACCCAGGATACTCAGAGGGGAGAGACACCTGGGAAGGAGGTCACAGCAACTCCTCAGGCAGGAGTGAGGACACAGTCAATGCACTTGACCTTCTCTAGATGGCTGTGCAGCCTATAAATTCATGCATGGTAAGGGTTCTTTCACTGCCTATGGGCTACCCTGGAGCTAGAGATTCCCATCACCCCGGGAAGGGGGTGGCAGGTGAAACGAGGCAGTGATGGTGTTCTCATTCCCCTTCGCCCTCCCTGAAAAGCCAGATTCTGTCTCCACATAAGTTATCCCTCCCTCCTCTTGGTTTTCCCGAAGCAGCAGCGGGCAAGAGTGCATCTAGACTGTACTCATCCTAAGAACTGAGATGCAGCTTCGCTCAAGCAGGCCCAAGGGATGCCCCCGGCCTCCTCCCGACACGTGAGGCCGAGCGAAGGAAGAGAAGGAGACTGCTCTTCCACACAGCCCCGCGTCAGGTCCCACGAGAGCCAGAGTCCTAACCATCAAGAGCGGAGACAGGAAGGAAGGCCGGACACAGCAGGGGCTGAGGACTGACGGAACAAGGGCCTGGAAGTGTCAGGTGCACTCCCCGGCCTCTACAACGCACACCCCTGGGAATTACGGGGATGTTTCCACTCACCACAGGGGCTGGTGAGCAAGAAGCTTGCTTTCACCGCCCGAAATCCTTCACCCACCGTGTGACTTTAAGGGAGCGGCTCCAGGGCCACTGTTCGAAGACGCTCTTTTTCAAACAAGCAAGCTGCGAGGCAGCAGAAGAATCTTCTTTAAAGAGGAGAAATTTTTCAAAGCAGCAGACACAAATTCACTTGAAGTGTCTCACAGACCCTCCTCCGCACATTCCCTTTCAATGAACACTTTCCAAGCAAAGGCGGGAGGAAAGACGGCCACTTCCCCTAGGCCGTTCATGGAGTGGTTTTGGGGTCTCCTGCCCATACACTTCAGTTTCGGGGGGATCTGCCGGGAGAGGGCATGGATCAAGGCAAAACTCAATGAAAAAAGGGAAGAGGAATGGGGGGTAAGTCCCCAGCTCTGCTTTCAGTGTAATTAACGGTCAGCTGACACCCCTGTGGAACCCAACAGATTCTGGGGACAGGCCGTGTACGAAACTGCAGAAAGCGCACTTCTATGTCCCGGGCTTCTGCTCACTCCCAGTGGCTGTTATTTATCTGCACTTGTTTTTCACCACGTGCCTGGTTAAACAATGACTTATGTAACGTGATGGAACCCTGGGTCTTAGAACAGAGTTTCAGGAAGAGCGACTGTGCACGATGTTCTGCCCTCAGAAAGTAAAAGTCTTAAACGATCACAGAAGTCTTGGTTCTTCAAATTAAACTTAGCTGTATTTATCCTGAAATAATTTTGCACCTGGAAAGTTTTATATATATATATATGTATATACATGTAAAAGTTTGTGACTTTGGCAAACCCACCAACACAGTAACTGCAGCACAAAAGCTTAAGGAGTTCTGTGTCAAGAAGCCAGAGGTGCAAAAGGAGTCAGCAAAGCCTTTGTATTTGCTTATAACTTGTCCCTTCTCATCACAGTCTCTTCTTCACTTCAACTTGCATGTGCTAAATACAGACTCTGCATCTTTATTTGGTTCTTTTATTAACTATTTTCTAGTCCTTAAAAAAAAAATACAATAAAATTTTGGAAAATCTCAAGGGCTTAAAGCTCTCAGATGGCCAAGATAACTTATTCTTGAGAACATTTTTTAAAAAGTCACCAACAGAGACTCCACTTGCATCTTTAGTGGAAGCCATTGCACAGACATACCAGCTGGTGGTCAGAGGCCTGGAAGAAGTTGGACTGAGACTCTTCACCAGCAAAAGAAGCCATTAAAAAAGCAGAGACATGGAAAACTATCGGCCCCCCTTTCTCCCATTCTGATCCCAAACCCTCCCTATCTCCCCGGCAGCTACTAAAGGGTAAGCTGATCGTGCACACAAGGAAATCAGAAGCTCCGTCCACTACGCTTTGGTCATCAGAAGGAAGTGAGAACTCTCACCTGGTCACATCCACATTTGCTCTTTGGTTAGGCAGTGAGTATAATAAAGCTCTCCGACAGAGATCCTCCTACCTGCTATGAAAAGACTCAAAGCAGAGGACCCCGGTTTAGCAAAGGGTTTAACATGTGCAGAACTTGTCAAGAAAAAAAAAAAAAACAGAAAGTAACAGATGGGCAAAGAGACCAGAATCACGTCAGAATTACCTCAGGACATCAAGAACCAAGGGAACCAGCATTCCCAAGATGGAGCATTTCAGCGGGCCAGGTTTCGCAAAGGAGAGTGGTACCTTCAGTCCCTCAGAGCGACATGACAAAGCGATTCACCTGAGCAGAGCTGTCACCAGCCTTCCTGGTTCACTCCTCACGGGGACCCTGACCTGAGGGTGTCTAAGCTAGAGGAGGACGTGCCAGACACCACCCCTTGGTCGCCCACCTGGCAGGGCACCTGCCACTCTCCCGAGCAGGGGGGAGGTCCTCCCACCCCGACCCCGCAGGGATGAGCAGGGCGGGCGGGCTGCCAGACAGGGCGTTTCGGGAGAGCCTGGTGAGCGGGAAAGAACCCAGAAGCGGGACGTCCCTTGGGAGGGTGGAAAGAAGAGGCCATGTGGAGGGGACGGGGCAGGAAGACCCCGGCTCAGGAGGCGCCCGGCCAGGGAGAGCTACGGGGAGCTGCGCGCTGCTGCTCAAAAAAAGGCGGAACTGAAGAACACACAGCCCGCGACTGCCTGGCGGGTGGGTAATGATCCCACGGCCGCCACCTCTGAGAGCCAGGGTGGTGGCCGGCGGAAGGCACTTGCTCCCGAGAGGCGGCCATGCCGGGGCCAGCAGGAGCTGTCCAGGGAGGGTGACGGCCTGGTGGCGAGCCAGAGGCGGGCCAGGGGGCCGCGTGATTTCACGAGGGGAATAGTTATAAAATAAAATACTTTTTAATGGGAAAAAAAAAATGCCAGTGAGTTCACCTCTCTTTTTTTTAAAAAAAAAAAAAGGTGAAACGTAGCGAAGGAAGGAGGTGAAGTCATTTTCACTATTTACAAAATGCAACTGAGAGGGGAGGTGGCCACCGTCGGTAGCTGAGGAAAGTGTCTTTCAGTGGAGACGGCCACGCAAGGGTGGCTCCTGGCACTGGCTCAGAAAGGCCACGCAGTGTCCGGCGTGAGGGCGAGTTCCTCGGAGGAGCACCAAAAAGGCTCAGTCTTCCGTCTCTTCATACGTCGTCTCGTCAAAGGGTCTGTCCAGGAGAGGAACCAACCGGTGTCGGGAGTACTTGATCTGCAACAGGTCCCCGACTTCATCAATCTCCTTGAGCGCCTGAAACGCAGAGGCAGAGCAGGGTGATGCGGAGGCAGACTCGGGCACAGCCAAAGCTTCATTTTTCGACCATCACGGTGAGGGCGGGGACCTCTGAGGGGCTGCCGGGGTCTCGGGCGTGTCTGCACCGACTAGTCAGATCCCCCAGGGCACGGCTGAGGCCAAAGCTGGCTCCGGAGCCGACCGGGACCAGCGCGTGTGGGCAGCAGGGATGCAGGAACAAGGGTGACAGGCTCCCAGCGCAAGGCGGCCACAGCCCTTCATCTCTCCTTCCACTTCCAGCCCTTGCTCTGTTACCCCACACCAGAGAACAGGGGGGACTTGGGGGAGGGCTCAGGGGGTGTACGGCCGGCGAGGGAGCAAGGAAAGGGAAGAGGAGGGATTTGAATGCAGGCCTGAGCCGAAACACCCAGACTTAAAGTGGAAAGGTCATCTTGACTCGACTCAACATTCGCCCTCCCTTCGCTCGGCTGCCGGAAGACAGAGACTGGGCGTTGGCTGGGCGTAGCCCCCGGGAGCAGGGCTCCTGTGCTCCATCTGTGGTGTTTCTGCATCCCGGCGTGTGCCTGGGCTGGCACACCCTGCCACGGGGGTCCCAAGCAGCAGAGCCCAGACCACACTCGCCACTTGTGGGCCGCTATGGGCACCGAATGCTTTTAGCCACTCGGCCAGCCCCTGGGATTACCCCCGGGCCCCCAGTGTAATGTTTTTTGTCTGTCTGGAGGCCATCTGCGGTGGTGCTCAGGGGTTACTCCCAGCTTGGTGCTCGGCGGTCAGAGCAGGTACTGGGGCCAGGGACTGAGCCCCGGCCTCCCGCACGCAAAGCACATACCTCAGCCCAGCGAGTGAGCTCTCTGACCCGCAATATGGCTTTGTTTCTGTGAAGCCTGCTCTTCTTTCTTTCAAAGAAAAATAAGCTTTTGAAAAAGCAAAATTTTTATTAAATTACATAAAATTTTAAAAAATCAAAGTTGAGAAATAGTTTCTTCAAAAAAAAAAAAGTGGGTGGGGCACACCCAGCCCTGCTCAGCATTTATCCCTCTGTCTGCACTCAGGAATCACTCCCGGCAGGGCTCAGGGGTCCATGTGGGGTCCCAGAAAATTGAACCCGGTTCAGATGTGTCCAAAGCAAGTGCCCTACCTGCTGTACTACCACTCCAGCCACACGAAGCCTCTTCTAGACTGCGACTCTAGTCCTGCCTGCTGGAACTAATCCATGTACGTCTACGGGATTTGGTTGATGTGTCACATTCATACAAAAAAGAATGGACGTCACAGTTCAGAGATAACCTCCCCCCAAAATATGGAGCAAAACCAGAAAATCACAAATGAGAAAGGGTTAATTCGTTCAGAAATTTTCAGGGGGAAGGAAAAAAAAAATGGAAGGACCGTAAAACTCTACGCCCCCAAAAGCTCTCAGAAAAGCCAAGGAAGAGAACAAGCACCAAGCACGCTGAGTACTCCCTCCCCTAGTTTACACTGTCTGAGGCTCCTGCCCTCTGCGACACAGACCGCCCAGCAGGAGGCCGGCCCGCTTCTGCCCAGGGGAGAGGGCGACTTACTGTGTCGAGCATTTCTTTGGTATGAGACGCCGACAGGCAAAACCTGGCTCTGGACTCGATGATGGGGGTCGCCGGGAATCCCACCACCACGACGCCGATGTTGCGCTTCAGCAACTCCCGTCCAAAGGCGCTGCGGACAGAGACAGGGCCGAGAAGGCGGAGGTGAGTAAGCACACACAGCAAGGCCCCACTGCCACGCGGGGGCTCGCGGCCTGGGCGACAGGGGCACGAGCACTTCCCCCAGAACGACTACTGGGGGAAGTAGTCCAGTAGTCTACTTCCTGCACGGAGGGGGAAGCATCTGGGTCACGGAGCAGTTTTAAGGTTTGGCTACGCTGGGTTGGGCCGACAGCCATTTGCAGCTGCCGTCTCAATACTGCCCCTGACGTGTATCAGTAAGTAGGGCAGAGGCGTCAAGATGCGCTTGGCGGAGTCCTGCCAGGAATAAGCCCCAAACACCGCCAGGTGAAGCCCAAACACTGGCCCCCCTCAAAAAAAGTTTGTTTGTTTTTTAAAGAGAAAGAGACTGCTATGCAATAGGTAAGAAAATTTACCCAATTTTTGCTGGCATGTACAGCATCAAAGGCACCACTGGAGAATCTTCATTGCCGTAGATGATGAAGCCCATCTGCTTCAGACGGCGCCGGAAATACCTGGTGTTCTCCGCCAACTGCTGCACACACTCCCTGCCTGGAGACAACGAGGGGAACAGAATACACTGAGAGACGCGTAATCGGGAAAAGACGCTGACCTCCTCTCCATCCCGGCTCATCCACCCAATTTCAGTTTTTCCTCTCCAATATAACTTTTTTTTTTGCCTAGTGAACGCTACAGACTATCAACAGGCACTTCTTGGACTGAAGGCTTGGGTGTGGCTGACCCAGGTTTGATCCCCAACACCCTATGTGGTCCCTGGTGCCCCGTCTTGAATGTAGAGCCAGGAGTAATCCCTGAGTATCACCAGGTGTGGCCCAGGTGCTGTCAGTCAATGTTACTCCAATAAAAAGTTTTTCAAATGCTACTTTCTATTCTACCACAGTGACTCAAAGACTATGCTGCTTCGTGATCATTTAAATTAATCGCATTCTCTTGCACTGAATTCAACAAAATCTAATTAGCCAGTACAACAAAATCTAATTAGGACAGCCGTTCCATCTCTTCTCAGCGGGAGGAACCTTGGGCTTATGCTGAAAAAGGGATAGGTGTGGGGCTGATAGCACAGCGGGTAGGGCGTTTGCCTTGCACGCGATTGACCCAGGTTCTATTCCCAGCATCCCATATGGTCACCCAAGCACCGCCAGGAGTAATTCCTGAGTGCATGAGCCAGGAATAACCCCTGTGCATCGCTGGGTGTGATCCAAAAAGAAATAAATAAAAAGGGGGGAGTGTGCCTTACCGGTTGCTACTGCAACAGTTCCAAGAACTGTTAATAGTTTGCATGGTAGAAAACCTCAGATGTAATCAAAATGGCACTTTCATAAGAGACCACTGCACTTGGGCAAAGAAAAACTCAGATGCCTTTCATGCTAAATACTTAAACCGTAACATTCACTAGTAACTTCTGCTTGAGATGAAGAACAGACTTAGTAAGCTTTGCTCCCTCCTTTAAAAGTAATTTCTTAATTACTTTAAGAATTTAGAGACTTTAAAAGTAATTTCCCAGGAGAGGATTCTTCATTTCTATAGCCGAGTGAGAACACAGAGTGGAAGAAAAAGGATTTGAACTCCCTCGTTTCAAAGACTGTATTCTTCATCCCTACATACTACGCCACTCTAGTTTGATCCAAGACACACGAACCAAAGGGACTGTCAGGTTACATGGATGCACAAGAGGAGAAAGCACTGTAGCACTGCAGCACTGTCATCCCGTCGTTCATCGATGTGCCGGAGCGGGCACCTGTAACGTCTCCATTGTGAGACTTGTTGTTACTGTTTTTGGCATATCAAATACGACCCGGGGAGCTTGCCAGGCTCTGCCATGCAGGTGAGATACTCTCGGTAGCTTGCCAGGCTCTCCGAGAGGGACGGAGGAATCGAAACCAGGTCTGCCGTGTGCACGGCCAACGCCCTACCCGCTGTGCCATCGGGAGTTAATTTTTTTTTTTTTAAACTTACTGACATTCAAAACATTAGACTCCGGGGTTTATAAAGGTTAGCTTTCCTGGTGAAAGCCAGCTCTCAGTTTCTGTTGCCTTTGGGTATTTGTTATTCCCATTTCTTAAGAACCCTCCTGTGAGAGATCATTCCGTCCCTCTCCTTCTGGCTAACTTTAACTGCCTGTCCAGCTCCAGGAGAATCTCTACTTCACACTGCCTGCATGGCCCCCTGCAGAGCCCCCCCCCCACACACACACCCCTCCGCCACACCTCCCTGCCTCCTCAGCCTGCACACGTGCTCCCAGGGGCGGAGGGGGCCCCCAGACACCTGGTTTCAGCCCGCACTCCCCTCTCCAATCTCCGCCACAGGTTTCTGCACCCCTCCTGCCTTCCGAAGGGGGTACCCTGGAAAGCTTCCCCACATTCTGAAGACTGTCTTCACATTCTTCATAGTGTAGTTCAAGGAACCAATGCTTTACATTTAGAGGTCAATTTATCTATTTTTCCCTTTGGTTTGCTTGTTCTTTGAAGTGTCATAACTAAGAAACCAATGACCTGAAGGTTTTTAGCTATGCTTTCCTTTTTCCTGGTGGAGGAGGCCTCCCAAACAGTGTTTGGGGCTCTTCGGTGGCCCCTCCTGGCAATTCTCGACTTTGCCTACCGTTCACGGTGAGGGTCCAATGATGCAGAGTTGCTCAGGCCCTGTGGTGCCAGGGATGGCCCCAGTCACCTGCCAGAGCTCAGAGACACATCTATGTTGCCTGGAAGTTTAAATTTAGCTCTTTCTTCGGGGCATTTTATCCATGGTGCTCTTCCTGCATATAGTGTGAGGTAGGATTCAAATGTAGATATAGAAGTGAGCAAATAATTTACAATTTAATTACTGAGTTGTAAAAGCTCTTTATTCTATTTGCCAGAAATCAAAATAGTGACTAGAAGTCAAAATAGCAGAGAGAAATGGACTGGCAAGAGGACCTAAATCATCTGTACCAAGACTCAGGTGACAGTTACTGGTATGTATTTATTTGTTGAGCTGTATGCCTAAGACTTGGGTACTTCACTGTATGAATGTCAGGTGGGTCAGAGGGGCTTAGAAAAGGTGCCAGAATCAAACCTGAGGGGCTGGAGCTATAGCACACAGCGGGTAGGGTGTTTGCCTTGCAAGCGGCCGACCCGGGTTCGATTCCCAGCATCCCATATGGTCCCCCAAGCACCGCCAGGAGTCATTCCTGAGTGCAAAGCCAGGACTAACCCCTGTGCATCGCTGGGTGTGACCCAAAAAGCAAATTGAAAAAAAATAAAAAGACAAACTTGGAAAAATACTTCATTCTTGATGCTAGGTGAGGAATTACAAGCAGAGAGAGTGTTATGAGAATGGCACTCAGGGACTGAAAAGAAAAAAAAAACTCAGCAGGGGCAAGAGCACCTCCCTGCAAGCCGGAGTCCCTCAGTCTCCAGCATCTCCCACAGGCTCAGCACGACCCTTGCAGCTCTGCAAGCCCCAGCACAAGTGCACAGGAGACTCTCAGTGGCACCTTAGCTGGCCGTCAGCAAACTCCTAAAGGAGTATGATGCCCAGTGAGGGCACACGGTAAAAACAATGTGCATACTACACAGCGACCCCTGGTGGGCACAGCCAGAAACTTCTGTCTCAATACAGTACGCACAAGCACCAGGTCAGCCAGGCTTGTGTGCAAACCCCAGACAGCCCAAGGGCAGCAACGACGATGATGAGGATGATGAGGATGATGGTGATGATGATGAAGACAAGGGAGAGTGGAGGAAGAGGGAAAAAACTTCACTTGATCCTTAAAGGCCTTGTCCAATGGTAAGTATAAAAAAAAGGGCTCACACTTCCTTTCCTCTACTTTTCTTTGATAGGAGCAAAGTAAATTGTTTTATTTAGGAAGATGAAGAGGAATAGGAAAAAGAAAGACAGACTCACACGGAGCAAAGGGGAATGACACCCCTTCCTGGGAGGCAGGCGACCCCACAAAGGGTTCACCTGCTCATCTCCCTTGTGAAATAGTCTTCTGAATGAACGCCCCCAACTCTCAGAGACATGCCCAGAATCATGTGTTTCTTTCTTTTCTTTTCTTTTCTTTTTTTTTTTTGGCTTTTTGGGTCACACCCAGCGATGCTCAGGGGTTACTCCTGGCCCGGCACTCAGGAATCACTCCTGGAGGAGCTCAGGGGACCATATGGGATGCCAGGGATCTAACCCGGGTCGGCCCCATGCAGGGCAAAAGCCCCACCTACTGTACTATCGCTCTGACCCCACCAGAAATCATGTTTGACCAAATATTTGGCCACTATGGGCCAGATAAGTTGACACATCAAGTTCATGACTGTAGAACTTTTTTTTTTCCCAGTTGATTAGGCAGCTTCTTTCTGATACTGAAATCTGCCTTCCAAGTTTCATAAATTCTTGCCCCTTGCCTGAGTTGGCACTCTTAGGATCCTGCCACTTGCCCGAGGTTGCACTTAAACCCTAATCATAAAGCAGGGCACCCCAGGAGCCAAGTCAGCAGGAAAGGAAGGCCTGATGAGACAAGTGAAGATGAAGGAGAGAGATGAGTTCAGTTCCCGAGCAGCACCAGGTTTAGCACTGAGGCCCCTGGGAGCACTGTAGGGCTGGAGCAGCACTGAACTGCCACTGGCTGGCCAAGAATCAACCCCAGAACCCCTGAACACTCTTCAGGAGGCCCCAAGTAAAAAATAATAATAATAATAATCACTGTATCACTGTCATCCCGTTGTTCATCGATTTGCTCGAGTGGGCGCCAGTAACGTCCCCATTCATCCCAGCCCTGAGATTTTAGCAGCCTCTCCTTACTCATCTTTCCCAATGAGTGGAGGCTCTTTCAGGGTCAGGGGAATGAGACCTGTTATTGTTACTGTATTTGGAAGTAATACAGGGACGCTTGCCAGGCTCTTCCGTGGAAGTTCAATGTAGTCATAAAAATCACCAACTCTTCTTTTCACCTTCAAACTAACCGCTACTTAGAACCAAAGCCTTCTGTGCACATAATAATAATAATAATAATAGTAATAAGTGTACATATAATTATTTCAGTTGATGCTTATTGGTATGAGGGTCAGATCTGGCAGTGATCACTGGGGCCTTGCAGTGCTGGGGGGTCAAACCCAGGGCCCCCAGCCTGTGCTCCAGCACTAAGCCACGTCCCCAGCTCCTTCATTCTTGAACCCCAGGTGCTAAGAAGATGAGGCTAGTCCCTTGAATGCAGGTGGTGCACTGACCAAGTTTCAAACAGGAGCTTGAGAGCTCACCGGATCATGTCTTCTGAATCTCCCCGCCCCCCCCCCCCAACCAGGGAGGGTGGCGAGATGCCAATCACACACAGGCACACCTCTGAGACACCGCAGGTTGGGCTCGGGGCCACAGCAATAAAGCAAATGATGCAATACGGCCAGTGCTGTCATAAAGTGAGTAACACAGATATGGTTTCTCAAGTGCATATAAAAATTATATATGAATTATACTAAGTTTGTTGAGTCTGCAATCATGTTCTATCTACAAAAGGATTTATGCAAGTTGGGGCCTGTATGTACGTCAGGTGGGACTGAGGGGCATATAAGAGGTGCCAGAATCAAACCTGAATTGGCCTTGTGCAAGGCAAGCACCCTACCTGCTGTAATATCTCTCAATATAAATGACCCCCCTCTCACCAAATAAGCACAACTCCTTAATTGGATGAATTATTTTCAGAACCGAGTGACTTTTTCTGTAAAACAATTTTTAGGTCAACTTAAGAGTTGTGGAATTTCTAGGAAAGGATTTGAGGAAAGAAAGAATGAAAAATCTGAGACCCCAAAATGCGTTTTTGGTTAAAAACTCCTTTCATGCGAGGGGCCGTGAAGGCAGAAGGGGTATTCCCCTCAAAGAGAGCTTTTTCTCAGAAGCTCAATTTTGTTCCCTTGCTCCAGGATGACCATGTTCATCAGGAATTAGTCAGATCTCAGCTGACATTGTTTTCCACAGATGGTCAAAATGAACAGCTGACAGCAGGGGCTTGAAACTAGCTGAAAAAGTCCAGAAGCACTTTTGACTTTTTGTGGACACAACTATTACCGCTCCCTGCCTGTGTCCGTGTCTGTTTCTCTGTTTCTGTCTCTCTGTCTCTATCTCTATCTCTATCTCTGTCTCTGTCTCTCTCTCTCATACACACACACACACACACACACACACACACACACACACTACCACCACCACCACCACCACCACCACCAAAAAAAATGTTTTTTTTGGAATATATCTGGTGGTACTCAGGGCTAACTCTGGCTCTGATGCTGGGGGACCATATGAGGAGCCGGGGATCAAACTCGGGTCAGCTGCATGCAAGGCAAATGCCTTACTCTTGGTACCATCACTCCAGCCCCCTAGACTCAAAAATTGAAAGGAGCAATTTCTTCTTCCGGGCATTGCTTGCTGAGAAAGTAAAGAAAGTTCTGTCTTATCTTGTGCTCTCCCTAGAAGCCTCCATAGGGAAGACAACAAAGGCAGAACCCTTCACTGGAATCTGTCTGTCCGTCCGTATTCAGCTCTATCACAGTTAGCTTTAGTACAGCTCATACTTTTATACATTACACAAGGAAATTCCTAAGCTAAGGGCCAGGCCTGGGCCACAGCGGTAAAGTGTGACCTTGCATGAGGAGACCTGGGTTCAATCCCCAGCACTGGGGGAAAAAAAACAAAACCAATCCTGAGCCACCACCTGATGTCACCTGACCAATAAGCCTGGCGCTTTGCCCAGTAAGTAATACTGCTAACTTGCTAACCCATTAACTGAAACTTCATTTTTGTGAAAAGGCTCCATCTCTTTGTAACACCATTTTAATGATTTATTACATTTCACCCTTATCACCAAAAAATCTTTGCTTAAGAAAAAAAATAAGATGTAACACTTATAGGATACTATGAGACTAAAGATTTATTCACGACAAAAACACCAGACGTGCTGAATATGATAAACTCACATACTCACTAAGATTATACTGTAGCTACATAGCACTGTAGCACTGTCGTCCCATTGTTCATCAATTTGCTCAAGCGGGCACCAGTAATGTCTCCATTGTGAAACTTGTTGTTACTGTTTTAGGCATATCGCATACGCCACGGGTAGCTTGCCAGGCTCTGCCATGGGGGTAGGATACTCTCGGTAGCTTGCCAGGCTCTCCGAGAGGGACACAGGAATTGAACCCGAGTCAGTCGCATGCAAGCAAACGCCCCACCTGATGTGCTATCGCTCCAGTAGCTACGTGATTAAATAAAATCAAAATCAAGTAACAAAATGCTTTAGACAATCAAAATTATAATTAAAATTGGAAAGTGAAGGTTTAAGGGTCACCTATAAAATGATAAAACTCCAGCAGAGTAATTTAGATAACCAGATGTAAGTTTATAATCATTAACCCTGGGGTAATATGTGAAGCCATGTGATTCAAACACATATGGTAGTATACAAACAAAACAAACATACCATCCTAAGTGCAATTTATTTCAAGCTGCTAATCCTATAGCTAATTCTTTGGAGTATTTAAAACTGCCCCTAGGGCTGGAGCACAGTGGATAGGGCATTTGCCTTGCAGGAGACCGACCCAGGTTCGATTCCTCCTGACCTCTTGGAGAACCTAGCAAGCCACTGAGAGTTTCTTGCCCGAACAGCAGAGCCTGGCAAGCTCCCCATGGAGTATTTGATGTGCCAAAAACAGTAATAAGTCTCACCATGGAGACATTACTGGTGCCCGCTCGAGCAAATCGATGAGCAAAGGAATGACAGTGATAGTGACTCTACGCTATGGATGTAGATGCAGTAAAAGCATCTTCAGAACAATGGTTTTCCCAGGAAGGAGGAAGAGAAATGGAATCATTATAGAATATACCAAAGGGGTCACTGAGGGGAAGGGGGGGACTTTTTGGGTCAACCCAGTGATGTTTGGGGGTTGCTCCTGGCTCGGCACACAGGAATTACTCCTGGTAACGATCAGGGACTGTACGGGATGCCAGGGATTGAACCTAAGTCAGCTGCATGCAAGGCAAATGCCTTCCCCGCTGTACTATTATTGGGGTCTTAGACATTTGGGTCTCGTTTGTTCTGTTTGGGGGCCACGCCCTGGGGGCTGCTGTAGAACTGGGAAGGGCTGTGTGGCACAGCTCACACCTCAGGCCTGTGCACCACTGGTGTGGCCCAGATTTATTTAACTGTTGAGTGGAAAGCTCAAGAGGGGGGAGGGGGAACTTGAACCTTTTAGAAGAGGGAAACTAATCTTAGAAGCACTGAAAATATAACAAGTCAAACCAGTGTATGTTTCATCTTTACAGCTAAGTCCTTTCAAGGGAAAAAGAAAACTTTTTTAATTTACATTTTTAATTGAATCACAGTGAGATACACAGTTACAAAGTTGATCATGATTGGAAAAAAGAAAATGTTTATCCCAACCTCCGCCACAAACTCAACCACACCCCTTCTATTCTAAATTTTTGCAGTCTACACTGCCCCCTGGTGATGCAGAATAAAAGTAGCAGAAAATGAAACACACTTGAATGTTCATTTTCGGGTAAAAGACTCGGAATAACCTCTATTATCTACTGTATATTCAGTAAGAATTCTTAAGAGGCATTACATCCTGGACACTAATTCATGGAAATAGCAGCTTTTACTGGAGCAACAGCACAGCGGGTAGGGTGTTTGCCTTGCACGCGGCCGACCGAGGTTCGATTCCTCTGTCCCTCTCAGAGAGTCCAGCAAGCTACCGAGAGTCTCTTGCCTGCACAGCAGAACCTGGCACAGCAGAACCTGGCACGCTACCCGTGGCGTATTAAATGTGCCAAAAACAGTAACAAGTCTCACAGTGGAGACATTACTTGTGCCCACTCGAGCAAATCGATGAACAACAGGACGACAGGGCTACAGTGCTATAGCAGCTTTTAAATACAATGGGAACAAAACCTAACTATACGGTCACCTGTAATTTTACATGCAGCCCCCCTCCCCCCCAAGCAAACCCTGTATAATTCAATAAAGATTCAGAAGCCTATTACCTAGGGCTTAGGAGGCCACAGGATAGTGTGAGAAAATCACCGGGAACCACGCCGGACTCCTTCTCCCGACATGCGTACCCAATACACCGAGAAGCGTCCGCAGAAACCAAGACCTCGCACCCCTGGCCAGCTCGCCCCTTACTCAGAAAACGAACAGAGAGAGAGAGAGAGAGAGCGGACAAAGCAGATGCCCGGCTGCTGGGCACTCTGTGGGCCCAGGGACTCTCCCGAGGGGACGGCACTTACCCAGGGTGGTGCCGTCCTCCCCCATGACGCACTTCATAGAGGTGATGATCTGCTCCACCACGGGCGGGGACAGGGACGTGGCGTAGACGGCGCTGTGGGAGTGAGTCCGCAGGTAGTCGATCAGCTCCTAGGGAGGGGACGGAGGCGCGTGAGCGGCGGGCAGAGCAGGAGAGCAGTGGGCACTCGTCCCTCCGGGAGGAAGGAGACTGGCCCTCCCTTCCACGGCACGGGAACGGACGCCCGGCCAACTGGCGCAGCCAGACGCCGAAGGCCACTGTGACACGGCAGCGCCCTGAGGCCCGGGGACGTGCCACGACGTGGAGGACGGGAGTCTAGCTCCACAGAAGCCCTCTCTAGAGGACACACTCAGCAGGACCAAAGGGTCGACAGTCCTCAGCTACCAGGTGGAACTGCTTTTCAGATATGGCTTACTTCCAAATGTCCCAGGCCCAGATGAGGCCCCGAGCGGCCGCACAGAAACGGCTCCTCTGCTCCTACAAGACCATGATCCCGGAGGCCCGCTAACTACTTTCGGCACCCAGCGGCTTCTTGCAGAAATGCCTCTAGACTGTGAACGGAGCTACGGCCCCATGCCGCCCCGGGAGGGGGAAGGTTTTTCTCCCTCGGCCTTTCCTTTCGGCAGCGGTGGTGGTGGCGGCGGCGTGGCAACTGCCATCGTATAGAGCCCACTAACCAGAGGTACGAGCTTGCAGTGACTCGACTTCTAGCAGAAATTTCTCTGGACTTAATTACTAAAATACCAGAAATCCAAAACCGCGCAGCCGCGACAGCGACCTCATATGCTCTTCATTCTCAGCAATGGAAAACAAATTATCAAATGATGCCTTTTTGGCAGGTTGGGAGAATATTCCAAATAATAATAGTGAGTTTTCTGTTGAAGTATTGCATGTAATCAAAGTAAAGAGAGAGTAAAGCGCGGGGGGGAGGTATACTGGGGTTCTTGGTGGTGGAACATGTGCACTGGTGAAGGGATGGGTAAGTTTGATCATTGTATGACTGAGACTCAAACCTGAAAGCTTTGTAACTTTTCTCATGGTGATTCATTAAAAAAAAATTGATAAAAAAATAATAAATGTTCCAGAAGATGACAACAGGGTATCAACACTATGTCTGCAAAGCCACCTGTACATTACTGCCTCAGGGGGAAAGAGAAACAAACACCACTTCCCGACACCAACTTAAAAGGCATCACTTACTCTCCAGGCACACGGGTTTATGAAATAATGTAAGTGTGCAGAAAGTAAACAGAAATTCACCGGGTCTTTCCTTACATCAGTAAAGGCATCTGACAGGATCAAGAAGCACATCAGTGACGAAAGTTTCACAATGATGAGCGGTGCAGTCCTACTGTCTGGTAAGGTCTAACCTGCTGAAACCGAAAGCACACGCTCACAGAAGCCAGGCGGGGGCCGGAGTGGCAGACGGGCACCCTGGGTTCAACCCGGCACAGAGCCAGGAGGGAGTACTGAGCAGTGCTGGGTGTGGCCCAAAAACCCAGAAGGAAAAGGGAAAAGAAAAAGAAACTCTGGGATTGCTCTCTCAGGCCCCGTTCTCCCCTTGAACACAGTGCTTTTCCATGCTGCCTTTTCTACTCCGAAGAAGCCCATGATCTCTCTAAAATACCTTTTTCTCTCTCCCTTAATGTCTAAGGAAATTTCTTTCAATAAAAACTATCTTGCCTTGGGGCTGGAGCGATAGCACAGCGGGTAGGGCGTTTGCCTTGCACACGATCGACCTGGGTTCGATTCCCAGCATCCGATATGGTCCCCTGAGCACTGCCAGGAGTGATTCCTGAGTGCAGTGCCAGGAGTAACCCCTGTGCATCATGGGTGTGACCCAAAAAGCCAAAACAAAACAAAACAAAACAAAAACTATCTTGCCTTGGGGCCTGAGCAGTAGCACAGCAGGTTTGCCTTGCATATGGCCGACCCCGGTTTGATCCCTGGCATCCCATATGGTTCCCCAGCCACCACCAGGTATAATTCCTGAGTGCGCAGAGCCAGGAGTAACCCCAGAGCGTTGCCAGGTGTAATCCCAAAAAGCAAAAAATAAGTAACCAAAAAAAAGCTACCTTGCCTCACTTAAAAAATTTTAAAAAAAAAAAAGATATCAGAACTAAGAGGAAACTGACCACAGAACATATTATTTCCTCAAGTATACTGAAAATCACATAAAATGACAAAAGTATATATGTGCAGCTACATGCAAACAATCTCCCGGAATATTCATTTTCTATCATTTCGTTTAGCAGCAAATCTTAACAAGCAATCAACTCTAGTTGATAGACGCCTAGAATCATGAACAAAAATCTGAGGAATAAAGGATGTTTATCAACACCTACGATGTGCCACAAACACTCGACATGGCAACGGTTTAATGGAGACAGAATTCACATGCCCTCGTGGCTGTTTTTTAAAGTGCACAATTCAATGGCTTTCAGTGCAAGCACAGAGCTGTGCAACTTTCAGAAACTCTGATTTTAGACTGTTCTGTGCCCAAAAAGAAACCTCACCCTCATCAGCAGTCAGCTCCTAACTTCCCACCACACACCCCCAGCCACCAACTACCACTAACCTCCTTTCTGTCTTTGATTGCCAACGCTGCATCGATCATTTAAAAAAAAAAATTAAGTTCTTTGATTGTTGATGGTGGGTTTGGGGTGGGTTTACTTATTTATTTTGGGTTTTTTTTTTTTTGGCAGGAGTTGTGGGCCGGGGGATCACACCAGCACTGATTAGAAATCAGTGTTCCCACCTAGGTGCTCCTGTCCTCCGCGTCCTCGACCCAGCCTAAGAGACAGCCAGTTCTGTACCTTCATAACCCTTTCAAGGTTGCTGCAGGGACATACGTCACTTTTTTAAACCCTACAACAAGAAGCCGGGCACAGCAGGTAGGGCATTTGCCTTGTACGCGGCCGACCCAGGTTCGATTCCCAGCATCCCATATGGTCCCCTGAGCACTGCCAGGGGGCAATTCCTGAGTGCAGAGCCAGGAGTACCCCTGTGCAGTGCCAGGTGTGGCCCAAAAAGAAAAAAAAAAAAAGAAGCCGGGCCAACTTCTCTGTTCTACAGATGAGGAAGCTGAAAGGCTTTTCCAAACCCGTTCAGCGTTTGTGGGCGGAAACCTAGGACTGCCCAGCGCCAAGTCACGTCCATCCCACAGGGACTCTGAAGCCCCTTGAAGTTCACTATCTAGTAGAGTGAAAGATCCAGTGCCTGGAGCACGAGAGACAGAGCCAGCAAACGATCTCCTTTCTGCCTGTCTCCATGCTCAGCCGAGATGCATTTAAGTCCCAGGGCAGGGAAAGCGTCTTCTGTTCCCCGGGGCTCCTGCCACAGCCTGCCCCGAGCACCCCCCCCCCCCCATAGCTGTGAGCACAATGCAGAGACGACAGAAAGCCACGGCGAGCGGGCAACGCCTCTGAGCACTATGCCACACAAGAGGGTGTTCTGTGCCTCAGAGTGTCCCATCGCGCAGAACGACTAAGGAAACAACGGACAATGAACAGAACTGCCCTTCAGATCCGAGGGGTTACCCGGCAAACAGCTGGAGTGTGAAGTCCGTGGGCTAGGAGCTGCGGCCACAAGCACACTCGGGAGTCAGGACTCGGGTCCTGGACTCGGGCTGTGAGCAAGCGGAGACTCCGGAGCCGGCGCCTCCGACCAGAACCACCGCACGGTCCACTTACCTTCTTGCCTCCAATGTACCCTCCAGAAGCACCGAAGCTCTTGGTGAATGTGCCCATCATGACGTCCACATCCTTCGGGTCCAGGCCGAAGTACTCGACCACACCACGGCCAGTCGGGCCCAACGCCCCGATGCTGTGCGCCTCATCCAAGTATAAGTATGCCTTGTATTTCTTCTTAAGGGCAATCACTTCCGGGAGACGAACAATTGATCCTTCCATGCTGGCAAGACAGGATGAGATCAGGAACTTGCCCCTTTATTTACAACTGAATTTTTAAAGTATATAACTTTTTATTTATTTTACTTTGGCTTGGGGGAATTACATCCAACAGTGCCCGAGGGCCACACCCCAGCAGTGCATGGGGAACCATGTGGAAATGGAAGGAAAGGGAAGGGAAGAGAATGGAAGGGAAGGGAATGGAATGGAATGGAATGGAATGGAATGGAATGGAATGGAATGGAATGGAATGGAATGGAACGGAACTCTGGGAATGGAACCAGAAAATAAAAATCTCCACCCCTTTGCGCCATCTCCCCGACCCAGAGTACTGCACTGTCTGACAACTCCGCCTGTGGTTTTAAGTTGGCAATGTGAGATGACGCCATGGTGAGGCAGATGTCTAGGGGAAAGGAGACTGGACCTTTTCTGTTTGGGGAAGACTGGATATTTTAAAACTTCACCAGAATAAAATGGATCTTAGTTCAGCTGAAAAAGATAAAGATTACAACAGATTCTGCTACAGTCTGCCTAGGCAACTGACTTTGTATTTTATATATATATATATTACACAAAATAATTTTTTAAATATGGGATTGCACAAAACAGTTTTATTTTTTAATGGGAGTTAAGAATAAGCAAAGAGGTTGCACATAAGTAAAAGAAGCTTTAAAATTATCTAGTGTGTAATTTGTTTTGTCTTATTAGAAAACACCAATTCTTGCACCTAAAAAGTTTGTCTACAAAACAGTAGAAGAACAAAGCACATAAACAGAAGGGAGATTTGGAGACCAAACAGTTTCATGGGTATAAAGAAGAACCCAGCAAATGATCAACAAATAAATGACTGTTGGTATTAACTCTGCTCCAGCTATTTTAACAAGCTGCACAAGCACCGTCTCCTCCTCAATTTTAGATTAATGTGTCTTTTAGATTACATTTTCTACAATGTCATGAGGCCAAATCACAAAAAATTCGAATAATATCACAGTGGGTCAGAGAGACTGTATAGGGTTTCAGGCGCTTGTCTTGCACACAACTGAGCCTAGTATAATCCACAGCACCACACTGGTCCCCCGAGCACTGCCAGCTGTGATCTCTGAGCACAGAGCCAGGAGTAAGCCCTGAGCATCGGTGGGTATGGCCCAAGTCCCCATCCCAAGAGGGGAAAAGAAAAAGTTGAAAAACAATAAAACAGAATTACCTATAGATTCCCTCCACGAGGATGAGGATTTTCTTCCAGGGTCTTCGTGTCCGAGGCTGACCATAGACAATGGCGTCTTTCAGTAACTTCTCTAGGCTTTGCATATCTAAAGCACACAAAAAGGAATTTCAGTACATTCTTCTCTCTGGTCTTAATTCCGGAAAGGCGACTCTATGTTTCTTCTTCAGGAGGAACGTATAAGGGAAGGACATTAGTTTGCATAATTAGAACTGACAATGCATTCAATAAAACGGCCCAATGGGTAAGCTAGTGCTATTTTGGGGTGCTGGGAGGGGGGGGTCTGTTCCCTGTGAGGGTCAGGGCCCATGCAATGCTGGGGACTGCATCCCGGGTTCCAGCCTTGCAGCCCATCTCTCTGGAACTGCTTTCTTGAAATCTCATGTTAGCTGGGTGGAAGAGACAGCTCCAAGGGCCAAGCACAGGCTCTGCATCTGGGAGACCCAGGCTCAGTCCCCAGCGCCATGCAGTACTCTGAGCACCACCAGGAGCGATCACCACGTAGAGGGTCAGGAGTAGCTTCCCAAATAGAGCCCCCAAACCCCAGTCTCTTCACTCCATCCCCACCCCCTGCCAAAAATTAGAGAAAACATACCAAAAAAATGTTCAAAATCAGAGAAAACTGATTCAATGACTGTGGCCGAGTCCACTGATGAGCAAGCTTATGCAGTGGCCAGTGTTTCTGGACAATACCTCATCTTTCTTCTACCTGTTTCCGTATTCACGTAGTCAATTTGATCCCTAATCCTAGGACATCATTCAAAAGTAGGTGCATAGGGGCTGGAGCAATAGCACAGCGGGTAGGGAGGGCATTTGCCTTGCAAGTGGCCGACCTGAGTTCGATTCCCAGCATCCCATATGGTCCCTTGAGCACCGCCAGGGGTAAGTCCTGAGTGCAGAGCCAGGAGTAACCCCTGTGCATCACCGGGTGTGATCCAAAAAGAAAAAAAAAAAAAAAAAAAAAAAAAAGTAGGTGCATAAAGAAGACTGAGCCAAGAGAGTGGCAAGAGAGTGGGCAAACACCACAAATACACAATCTCTACAGAGCCCGCAGGGAGGGAGGGGCTGACTTGAAATGACTTCCAAAGCACATGGTCCCTCTTCCCTTGCGAAGTGAAAAGGGCTCGTGAAACAGCTTTATCTTGGTGACGGGCTAAAATTACACCCGTCTGAGCACGCAGGAAACTGTTGTGTAGGTCTGGCAATCAGCTGCGATTGTTCCGAGTTTGACTGATCAGCTGTCTGTACGCAACCAGGCCCTACAGCGCCGAGGGTGGCAACCCCCCTAGGAAAGAGGCTGGCTGGCTGCCACTAAGGAAGAGCACAACTGTAACGATTGTTAAAAATGACATTTTTGAAAGGGGCCATAGTTTGGGCTATGCCCCAAATCCCCACCCCCCAAAATAAAAAATAATAAGTAAATAGACTAAAATAACATTTTGAAGACGACCGCTTGCCACCCCTCCAGGCATCATGCTACAAATATCTGCCCTGGGGCCAGAAAGGCTCTGGCCTCGCACACGGCTCTCTCTACCACAGCTCTGGCTGGAACCAGAGCACCAGCAGAGGTCACAGCTGAGCACAGCGAGGGACTCTCCCAGAACGCTGCCAGGTGGGCCCCAGCCCCTGAGGAAGGGGGTATACATATATATGAATATGTATGTATGTATATATAAAATGCTATTTCCCTGAAATAATACCCTGAGGTTTGACACCTGGTACCCCCCCCAAAAAAAAAAAAACCAACCACAACCCCCCCAAACCCCACCCCACCGTCTACACAACATTCAATCTGGTATAAAATTAACATGGGTGGGAAACATCCTATCATAAAATCTGATTTTACTTTGTGAGTGTGTGTGAGTGTGAGTGAGTGTGAGTGTGAGTGTGAGAGTGTGTGTGTGTGTGTGTGTGTGTGTGTGTGTGTGTCAGTGGTCAAACCCAGGCCTCTCCGATGCAAGACCAGTGCTCACCCTGGCTACAAGCTGGGCCTCCCATTAGTTATTACTCGATCCAGAGGAAGAGAGTTACTAAGGGATGTGGCTTTGATCTGTTTGTGAAAGACAGTATAGACAAAAGACAAATAAGGAAAGAAAACGGCATCACAGACATAGTAAGAGAAAAATTGAGGTTGTGCTTATACCTTCAATTTTTCTAAATACCCAGCCCAGACATAGGTGCCCCCAGAGATGTGATTATGTCCTGCTCTGAAGACTCCAGCTCTGCTGCAGAGGGGAGGGTGGCAGTCAGCAGGAGACAAGGAAACATGCACTCACTGTTCAGTTTCCTCTCCTTATAGACAGAAAGAGAAAAGGAAATACTTTCTCAAATGCTAGATGAAAGGAAATATCTACAGTAGAATGCCTAAGCATATTATCTACCAAGGGGGAAAAAAATCCAGTTATCTCTCATATTATACTCCCCATGTTCATGTACATTAAAAGTGCAAAATAAAAATATGCTACAGAAGGGGCTGGAGAGATAGGGTAGGGCACTTGCCTTGCTCACAGACACCCTGGGTTCAATCCCCGGCATCCCGTATGGTCCCCTGAGACTACCAGGAGTAATTCCCAGTGCAGAGCCAGGAGATACCCCTAAGCACCACCAGTTTTGACCCCAAAACAACAAAATAGTTAAAAATAAAAATATGCTACAGAGGCTGGAATGACAGAAGAGAGGGTATGGAGCTTGCCCTGCATGCATCTGACCAGGGTTCAATCCCTGGCATCCCATATTGGTCCCAAGCAGTGCTAGGAGTGATCCCTGAGCAGAGTCAGGGTTAAGTCCTGCACACCACCAGCTGTGGCCCAAAAGAAATTATAATATATATATGGAGAATATATGTGTAGAATATATCATACATTTATACACTATACAACATTATATATAATATATTGTATATATACTGTATATGTATATCGTACACATTGCATATATACAAATGTATGTATATCTTTTAAACATATACATGCAAAATATACATATACACACAATAATATACACACATATTACATAAAACTGCCAAAATTACATCATTATCTTAGAGTAGGGGACACATTACGCAAAAATCAGTCCTAAGATAGCAACTGTAACAATAATTTGAACAAGTCTGTGTAGCAAGACATTATACACAAAGTTAAAAACAAAAAGTTTAACAACATAAAATAATTATTATAAAATGTTCTTATAATCAGTTAAAAAAAAGCTGCATACAAAACATGGCTCCAATCCTTTGCACTGTCTCCCAGTCCTTTATTTTCTATTTTAACTGTAACTAATATTCCCACTGCCACCGATACAAAAACTATGTAGCACCAACTATGTAGCACCAAGCCCAGCGGCGGCGCATTCTCCCACCAACTCACTGTTGTGCTTGAAGATTCGAATGGTCGCTCCCGAGAGTCTGGCTCCTAGAACCAGGGAGGCGTGGTTCAGTTCATCACTCAGAATCAGACAGCCCTGTAAAACCACAAGCAGAGGGAAATGAGAAGTGGAGGGCAGACTCGGTTACGCAAATGACAAAACGCTAAAATCTTATGTCATAAGGAAAGCCTGCAAAATTGTAGAGCAATTAAAGAACAAGAAAAAAAATTTTTTTTCTTACTGCAAGATTAGAAATAGGTGCAAAATTCTACTCTTTTAACTTACGCTGTTTGGGGTTTTGTTTTGCTTTATTTTGGTGGTGCCAAGGAAGAAGCCAGGGTCTCTCTCTCACACATGAAGCATGTGCGCTATTGCCAAACCGCATCCCCAGTCCTTAATTTATCTCCTCAATCCTGTAATTGCCTTAAACACCTACAGAGCAACAGATTAGTACCTGAAACCTGACACGCCGGCATTCACTGCTCCCATTCATTGTTTTGGGAGAATTTCATGGTTCTGGTACAACTCTGAGTTTTATTAATGGAAAGCACGGTGGGAGAGATGGCAGCTGAGAGGATCAAGCCTGTGGAGATAGCACATTCTTCTTCTCATCCCTACCCTACATCAGAGAGGTCAAGCACACCCTACTTATCAATTCCCCCCCCCCCCAGCTACTATGAAGGGAAGGCCTCAGTCTGGCCTTAAAACCCACGCCCACGCTTCACGCTAGTGTGTGCATCTGGCATTCTGCTAAGGCGGCAAGGCTAAGGCCGCAGGCTTTCACTTCTTCCCCAGCTCTCACTCTGCAGAATTCCTGAGTCTGTTCAGCTGTACGATCTGACCATCTTCCATCTGAGCAGGCTTTTCTCTCTCAACAACGACATCAAAATACCCAGCTGGATAGCAGAAAAGGCACCGAAAGTAAATCACAGCTCTTCAAGAGAAGATCAATAGAGATACATTTGCCTATTTCTTGCAGAATATTCTCAGAGGAATACTTTAGAGGCTTGCAACTACAGTTAGCTA
The DNA here is from genome assembly GCF_027595985.1 of Sorex araneus. NCBI lineage: Eukaryota > Metazoa > Chordata > Mammalia > Eulipotyphla > Soricidae > Sorex > Sorex araneus. Next base: position 23,797,849 of record NC_073304.1, on the reverse strand, counting down.
TTTGTAATTCTTACTGTGTGTAAACTTTCATAAGCAATATTAAAAAGCAGCCCGGGGGATGGAGCAATGATACAGTGGATAGAGTGCTTGCCTTTCATGCAGCCAACCTGGGTTCGATCTGAGGCAAACCATGAGACACCAAGAAGTGATTCCTGAGCATCAAGTCAAGAGTAAGCACTACTGGTGTGGCCCAAAAAGAACAACAAAAGCAACCCAGTTAAAATAAAAATGAGGGGGGCTGGAGTGATAGTACAGCGGGTAGGGCGTCTGCCTTGCACAGGCCGACCTGGGTTCAATTCCCAGCATCCCTGAGCACCGCCAGGAGTAATTCCTGAGTGAAGAGCCAGGAGTAACCCCTGCCCATAACGGATGTGACCCAAAAAGCAAAAAAAATAAAAATAAAATAGAGGAACCATATGGCTTGTGCTTCTAAGTGTTTTCAAATATGTACATACATGCACAGAGATGTGCACATATATCAGTTAGCAGATGTTTATTTCTTTTTCTACTTCTATTCACCAAGAGTTAAAAAAGACAGGCCAGGGACCAGAGGAACAGTAAAGTGGGCAGGGTGCACTTGCCTTGCATGTGGCCAACCTGGACTTGATCCCCTGTACCCCAAATAGACCCTTGAGCTCTGCCGGGAGTGGTCCCAGAACCCAGAGCTGGAAGCAAGCCCTAAGCACTGCTGGGTATACCATCAACACCCCCCCACACACACACACACACACAAAAACAGGCCAGAGAGACAGCTCAACCAGTGAGTACCTGCTTTCTCATGCCTCCTCATGGGAAGCCTGAGTTAGAGCCCAGCACCGCATGGTCTCCTGAGAGCCAGGAGTAGCTCCCCGGGACACCAGGTATGGCCCCAAACAAAACAAATGAGAAGAAAATAGCAGCAACATTCCCGTGCATTCCAGTAGCAAAAAGTACACCAGACCTTAGTTTCTAAATAACATCCTCCAATAGAAGAAACCAGCTAATCCTCAGGCTGGGGCAGAGAAGATGGAGTTGAAGCATCTTGGCATGCGACCAAATAGAGGTTACTTAGAGATACAAAGGAAGAGGAAGGAGACATGCACATTTAGGGGCCCCGTCTAAAAGATCTCCCAATGGCCAGCCAACTGGAACAACTTGAACAATGAAACAGAAAGCAGGCAGGCTGGACGCAAATAAGAGAATACTTGTAAATCCATACTGTGTAAACACATTGGAGAAAAGCAACAGTGCTTACTTTAGCAAAAATTCCAACTAATAAACGTAGATGAAAGGAAAAAAAGCAAAAACTACCACTAGAATACTAAGGTAATAACCTCCACCATCAAGATCCACAGGCTGGTTGCTAAAAATGGTGATATAACTTTAATCAGATGCAGAATATTTACAAAATCCTAAAGAACCTCTGCCCAACATATGATCATTTCAAAAGGAATGGTACACGGGGCTGGAAAGATCATTCAAAAAGAAGAGTACAGTGGGTAGAGCCCTGGCCTTGCTCAAAGCCGACCCAGGTTCTAACCTATGATAGACTGTATCTATCATCCCTTATGGTCCACCGCCAGGAGTAATTCCTGAGTGCAAAACCAGGAACAACCCCTGAGCATCACCAGGTGTGCTCAAAAGAAACTTTTTTGGGTCATACCTGGCAATGCACAGTCACTCCTGACTCTGCACTCAGGAACTACACCTGGCATTGCTTAGGGGACCATATGGGATGCTGAGAATCGAACCCGGGTGGGCCACGTGCAAGGCAAATACCCTACCCACTGTGCTATCACTGCAGCCCCAAAAGAAACTTTTTTTAATTTAAAAAAAATGGCACATTTAGAATGTGAATCTTAGTGACACCTTAGGGTGAGTGCCACTAGGGACAAACAAACACCAAGGATCTGCCTGAGAAAGCACGTGACCTCTGGAATATCCTCAGACACACACGGGCTTAGCTGAATTGTGACAAAACAGCAGGCAAAAGAAACGGCCCGTGCCCAGCTCAACGGTCAAGTTCCTGAGAGACAGAGACAGACAGACAGACTGCAGGGAACTGGTGAAACACAACTAAATGTAATGCAGATGCTTAACTAGATCTTGGGATCTTGGGGTGGGCGGGGGAATTGGGGAAAAGGCATCAGTGGAAACACTGGTGAAACCGAAATACGTCGCGTGCTTAACAAACTCTAAAACTTCGTTCCTAAGCTTGAGACGAGTTCCGCTCCATTGTGATGTAAGCTGCGAGCCGAGAGGGAAGCTGAGGGAAGGCCACTCGGGCACCGGGCGCTCCTCTGCAGCTCTTCCCCAGCCTGAATCTGCCTCCGTAAAGTGCTGAGATGGCTGATGTGCCACGAGGGGCAGCCTAGCACGTGTGAGGCCCTGACTCCGACCCTCAGATCTGCCAACAGGAGGCGCCAGCACTGCAGCGTGGTGGCAGCGGCATCAGTGACGACATCTGTCAAAGCAGAAGGGAACTCTGTCTTCTGCAAGGCTTCAGGGCCTTTGCTTAGCATCCTGGCACCCCACTGCGCCCTGAGAGGACGTCTGCCCCTCGTCTCCTTCCATGCACCATCTGTCTGGCCAGATATCCATACACAACTTGTCTCTCCTCCTTCCAGCTAGGTAGTTTCCCCCTAGCATCAACGCAACTGCTATTTTTCTCATACTTCCATAGCGTTAGTCATCATTTCGATGTGGCTCTCTTTCTCCCTTCTTCAGATCCATGATGAGTCGCTATTATATCCTTGGTTCAAAACAGAAATAAAGCTTAAATGTCAGCAGGGAAAGGTAACTCCCCTGGGCTGGGCGGGGCACACTTTGCAGGCAGAAGACCAAGACTCAATCCCTGGCAGTGTGTGCTCCTCAGAGCACCCCCGGGAGTCACCCCCGAGCACTGAGCTGGAAGCAGCCCAAGCACTGGGGGAATATGGCCCAAAACAGACAGACAAAGAGCAGGAAAGTACTTCAGGGCTAGGGAACAGCTCGAAGAGCTGGAGCACATGCTTTTTCTGCAGGAAGTCAGGGTTCAACACAGGTAACATGTATGGTCCCCAGAACACGGCCAAGAGTGATTCCTGAGCACAAAGCCCGGATTGCTCAAAATAAACCAAAAGCAACCATTTAAACATCAATGTATCTAAGTGCTTAATATCTTCAGTTACTAAAAGTATTTTTGTTTAGTATCTATTGTATCTATTATATCTTCAGATACCAAAACAGATGTAAAAGTTTTTTAATGTAGTACTATTTTCGATTCTCACAGCAACTCTTTAACATGGGCACCATTATTATTCTATCTTATAGAATATAGAATATATTCTATAGAATATATAGAATACAGAAATAGCAAGGGAGAAAACTTGCTGGGGAAGTACCCAGGTTCCCCTAAGGTTACAACCACACTAAATGACACGATACAATGTTTCTGCTTTGAGGACAGAAGCTCTTAAACCAGTACACCCTCTCCTCTAGTCTTTAAACTAGAGGACTGAGTAAGCAATCCCCCCATAGATTATTATCAGATTTTTAAAATATTAAAATGGAATTTCCTGTTGAGAATGTTAGAGAATGACTTAAATATTTAATAACATTCAATTATCAAATTTGATCTGGAAGAAGTCTCTAAGGTAAGAATTTTTCATGTCTGTTTGCAAACTGAATTCTAGGTAATATTAATAGTTTTTAATCAGAATGAGATTATTTAACCCAAAAGTTGAGAAATTTTAAAGAAATTCCAAATAAGAATCTTAGGTTGATACCGCCAAAATGCAAGCCATCAACGTATGGTATTTAAGGTTAAGTCAAAGCCTGTTCATTTATCTTTTAAGAAATCTGTCCAGTACATACCGAGTGAATTTACTGATATCAAGTTGTTTTTATAATTCTTTTATGTCTATAGTCTGCATAGTGATATACCCTCTTTCATTCTTGCCACTTGTGATGTGTTTTATGTTTGTTTTGGGTTTTTTTTTTTTTCAGAAGCAAAATATACATAAACACATTTGTACCAAGATTTTTTTTTAAATCAAACAAGTCAACAACTGAGATGTTAGGAATAGTACAAAAGTGAAACTAGAGGGACCACACATATGTAGAACATAAGAAAAGCTAAAATGAATTTGCTTAATAGATGCAAAAACTACTGGTCTTTTGTTTCTTTCCTCTCTTTTCATCCTGAGTAGTCTGGTAAGAAATTTCACCCTTTTTCCATCTGTTTCTGTTTGCGGGTCACGGCCCCTGGTGCTCAGGAGCCACTCCTGGCAATGCCTACGGGGACATGTGGTACCTTGGTACAAGGGATGGATCCCAGGGCTTCTGCATGCAAAGAACACAACAGCCCTTCATTGAGCTTCCCAGTCCAGGGATCGAATCATTTTTCCCATTCTGGGGCTGGAACGATAGCACAGAGGGTAGGGTGTTTGCCTTGCACGAGGCTGACCCGGGTCAATTCCCAGCATCCCATACGGTCCCCCGAGCACTGCCAAGAGTAATTCCTGAGTGCAGAGCCAAGAGTGACCCCTGTGCATTGCTGGGTGCAATCCAAAAACCAAAAGAAAAAAAAAAGTAAGCATTTTTCCCATTCCTCTCTAGAAACCAACTTTTGGCTTCACTGTTTTCTTCTATGTATTTTCAAATTCACTGATTTCTTCATTTACCTTTATTGCACTATCTGACCTGCATTTATCAATATCTTCGGATTTAATTTGCTCTTCTTTTGTAATTTCTTTAGGTGAAAATTTAAATGACCTGGCGGCTGGAGCGATAGTTTGCCTTGCACTCAGCCGACACGGGTTTGATTCCAAGCATCCCATATGGTCCCCTGAGCACCGCCAGGAGTAATTCCTAAGTGCAGAGCCAGGAGTAAGCCCTGTGCATCGACCGGTATGACCCAAAATGAAAAAGAAAAGAAAAGAAAAGAAAAGAAAATTTAAACGACCCAATTCAAACCATTTCTTTTCCTGAATATATATATTAGTCCCACCATGGGACTAATATATATATTAGTCCCACCATGGGACACAATTCATATGGCAATGAATTGTGACATAATACATCCCCACTTAGTTCATAATATCTGCACTTACTGTATCTTATCAGATTTTAAAAATATTAAAATGGAATTTACTGTTGAGAATGTTAGAGAATGACTTAAATATTTAATTTGGCAAATGCTTTGCTACTGCAAATGAAGGGTTTCATAAATATCAATCAGATCAAACAAGTTGGCAATGTTTTCAAATGTTCTATACCCTTGCCTTGCACGGGGGCTACCCAGTTCAATCCCTGGCATCACATAGAGGTCCCCAGAGTCCTACTAGGAGTAGTCCCCAAGCACTGAACCCGGTGTGGTCCCAAACAAAAACAAACTATATTAAATGAAGAAGGCAAGAGCCACTGAGTGGAAAAGGAAAGAATCCTGGGTCTAGCCAGAAAGCTTAGTCTCCACAGGACATCGCCAAAACACATCTAGGAAAGCCACTCTAGCCCTGGCTTGCTCTGTGTGCTCGAAGAAACAAAGGACAGACACATATAAAGGAGTTCTCGTGATTGACTGTCTCACCTTGCCAACAAGAGCAGGAATGTTCATTGAATTCGTTGCAAATCCCATGCCATAAGCCATAGTAGCTTCTACACCCAAGAACCTTGCCACAAGCTTCTCTAGCTCTTCATGCTTGTCAAGGTTTCCTGTGGAGGTTAAGAAGGTCAAGATGATCAAACTCCAAGTTTAAGAATTACTTGTTACTTTATAAAATAAAACTGTAATCTATGTATTATAATCTTTCAAGACTAAGGTTTATGAAAGACAATATTACAATGAGTGATGACTCATAAAGAACATAAATGTTGGGCCAAAGAGATAGTAGAGTTTAAGGTGCCTGCCTCGCACCTAGCCAACTCTGGTTCAATTCCTGGCACTACATAAGGCCCCCTACTACTCCCAGCAGTGATCCCTGAGCACAGAGTCAGAAGTAAACCCTGAGCACTGCCAGATTTGGTTCAAAAAAATTAATAACATTACAATAATGCTAAAAAGAAAAACTAAGGGGCTGGAGTGATAGCACAGCGGGTAGGGCGTTTGCCTTGCATGCGGCCGACCCGGGTTCGATTCCCAGCATCCCATATGGTCCCCTGAGCACCACTAGGGGTAATTCCTGAGTGCAGAGCCAGGAGTGACCCCTGTGCATTGCCGGGTGTGACCCAAAAAGCAATAAATAAATAAATAAAGAAAAGAAAAGAAAAGAAAAGAAAAGAAAAGAAAAGAAAAGAAAAGAAAAGAAAAGAAAAAAGAAAAAGAAAAACTAAGCAGCCCACTGTAAAAGGAAGGTCATGTAGAGGAGGCCAGAGAGATAGTACGGCAGGGAGGCATCTGCCTAGTGCATGGCCAACCGGGTTCAATCTCCACATCCTTATGATTTTTCCCGGGCAGCACGAGGAGTAAGCCCTGAGCATCGCTGACTGTGACCCAAAAACTGTAAAAGAAGAAAGATCACGTGGAGAGCTAAGAGCTAACGTGCTGAAGGACTCTAAACGGTGGAGGGGGTAGGAAGGGGCCGGCCTCGGCTGATCCCCCCTCGTGGCTGAGGGGTCAGGAGGGCGCACACACTCGTGGAACTATGATAAACGTCAACCTCCCCGAAGTGCAGAATCACAAGCACATAACTTGTGCCGGGACACTTGGGGACAGTCTGTCACACAGCAGAAGACAGGCTACAAAGCACCGTCCCTCACCGGCTCTGACGGGCAAACTTTCCGTGTGAGTTCATGCCAATACTCAGAGCCTTAGGGACTGAACACTACTCATCCGTGATAGAGGCTACATAACGAGAAAATAGGATGAAAGAAGAGTCCGAGTTTTAATGCCAGGAGCCCTTAAAGCTCCAGCAATTCATTCAGCCTTTCTGGGTCCCAGTTTCTTATCTGGCAAATACATATAATAATATGTATTTTATAGTAATATAATAATGTAATAGTATTTGTGCTACCCACTCCATGGTACTTGCTAAGAGCAAGAGATTATATACTCAAGCACTTTATAGAGTAAAAAGGTCATAAAGATGTATGATATGATTAGTGTTTGTCTTCACTGCACAGTGCACCTCTAACTGAGGCCCCCGAGTCTGAACAACTCAGCAGCATGTGAAAATCTCCTGTTCCATTAATAAATGAATTATTGTTTTAGTTATTTTGTTTTGTTGGGGCTGGGGACCAAACCCAGGGTTTTCCACACATAAGTACAAGCTCTACCGGGGCTGGAGCGATAGCACAGTGGGGAGGGCGTTTGCCTTGCACACGGCCGACCCGGGTTCGATCCCCGGCATCCCATATGGTCCCCCAAGCACCGCCAGGAGTAATTCCTGAGTGCAGTGCCAGGAGTAACCCCTGAGCATCGCTGGGTGTGACCCAAAAAGAAAAAAAAAAAAAGGACAAGCTCTACCTCTGAGTCATATCTCAGAATTTATTATTCATTAAATAAATAGCAATTTACTATTTTAATTCATTTAGCTTTGGGGTGGTCACAGTAAGAATATCCAGAAAGCTGCCTTACACCTTCTATAGTTATTCCCTTGGACAAAACAAAGAATTCTGAATCCTCCTTTCAACTAAAATAAATCTCCTCACATAAATATGTTAAACTTTATACTTTATGGGTATATAATAATAATGAGTTAACATTCACACAAGTTTATTACATGCACTAACTTATTTAATTCTTGAAACAGTCCTGTAAAGTAAGAATAATTATTAGCCCCAAATTACAGGTATGGAAACAGATTAACCCTTGTATGCCCATAGGCTCAGTAAGTGGCACTCATAACAGCTTAATTGCTAAAGCCAATAAAATCAACATCAAAGTCACAAATTAAATACAGAACCTTATGGAGATATCCTGTATATGCTGAAAAATATATAAGAAAGATAAATATATTTCAAGATGTGCTGAAAGCATCAGTCATCAACCAGTTCCAAAAAACAAAGCATTTTACCTGACCTAAAACTTCATGGTTAAAATAAACAAACAAACAAACAAACAAACAAACAAACTGCCTGGCTAAGTATATACCTGGGTCCTTAATATTCTAACTCTGCACCAGTAATATTCCCCCCTGCACACAAAGTCAAGAAGAAAACCTGGGCGGCCCAAACGCATGCTCACTCACCAATTTCCTGCCGCGTGCTGCAGACACCAACTCCATAGTCCTCTAGGACTTGGGCAGCTGCTTCTTGACACGGCCCAGTATTTCGTGCAAATCCAAGGTAGTTGTAGGAGCCCATGTTTATCACACCTTTGATTATATTCCCTGTATACCTGCATTGCAACAGCATAAAAGTCTATGAGACTCATAAGTAAATACAATGCTTATGTGGAATAACAGATGCACCAATCTACAAGTACCGTATACAGGAGAGAAACTGTTCTAGAGCAGTTTCTTAACCTTTTCCAGAATGTGGCCTCTTCCAACCCTGTTTCCTGGTGAGCCCTCCTCCTATCCCTGTGTCATCCATCCCTCCTCCATTAGCGTGACTTTTCCCAGGGTCCCTTGGAATATGGGGTGGGGGGTGTGCACATAGCCACTGCCTAAGAAACTCACTACCAATTAGCATAGTGGAACTTAAAACAAAGCCCCCAAGTTTCACCTGTCAATAAAGATTAAAAACTGAGCATGTGGGGCAGGAGTGATAGCACAGCGAGTAGGGCTTTTGCCTTGCACAAGACCGACCTGGGTTCAATTCCCAGCATCCAATATGGTCCCCTGAGCACTGCCAGGAGTAATTCCTCAGTGCAGAGCCAGGAGTAACCCCTGTGCGTCGCCAGGTATGACCCCCCCCCCAAAAAAAAAAACTGAGCATGTTATCAGTTGGTCATAATAGTCTCACATACAAGATAAGAATAATCAGGGGGACAAAGAGATAGTGCAAAGGTAAAGGGGTTACGATACTGAGTCCAGAGGTTAACTCACTTGCCTAGCAGGAGGCCAACCACAGTTCAATTACAAGATCCCTGAGCTCCAAGCTGGGAACAGCCCCGAGCTCTGGGGCTCTGGCAAGCACCAGATGTGGCCCTAAATCATTCCACACACACCCGGCATTGAAAAAAAAAAATAATAATGAGTGCTTTTGTGGGGAGGAGGGCAATTTGGCAATGCTTATCCACTGAGAGACAGACATACTCTTAGACTTCAAAATTCCCACATCCATGGAAGGATATATGCTGAGAAGTCCATGGAACCACTATAAAAGTTATCCTGGCAAGCTACCGAGAATATCCGGTCCTCACAGCAGAGCCTGGCAAGCTCTTCGTGGCATATTTGAGACCCAGGCCTCCAAGTGAGAACAACGTGGTTTAGGGACCCTTCTGACCTAAGAAAAATGTGTGAAAGATTTTAACTGTATGGTCTGGGCTATCTTTGGGGGACAAGATGACACAATTCAACCCGCTATCCCTAAAGGATAGCCAGTTGTCTTTTAGAAAGAAAAAAAAAAGACACTATAGGAAGATACTTGAAGGGAATGGACTGTATGATTTGCATACAGGCACCCTAGTTTCAATAACCAGCGCCACACATCCCTCCACCAACCTTCAGAGCCTGTGTAAGCCCCCCAAATAAAGACAATTCCATCATGCACTACTTGGGTGTCTAATAAAATCATATGATGGTAAAAGTATTCTATCCACTTAAGTAAAAACATTCCCTACATATCTGAAAAAATCAAAATATCCAGAAATAAATTCAGATACTTGATTCTGGAGGGCCTGAGCAATAGCACAGCGGTACGGCGTTCGCCTTTCACTCGGCCGACCTGTGTTCGATTCCTCTGCCCCTCTCGGAGAGCCTGGCAAGCTACCCGTGGCATACTGGATATGCCAAAAACAGTAACAATAAGTCTCACAATGAGAGATGTTACTGGTGCCCGCTCGAGCAAACTGATGAGCAATGGGATGACAGTGACAGTGACAGTGACTTGATTCTGGTAAGTGGCCTTACAGAAAGGATAGGGACTCTGTTTTGTTTTGTTTTTCGTTTGTTTTAATACATCACATTTTATTGTAAACTGTATACCGTGTCAAATGTAATAGAATAATGCATTTTACAATCTCAAGAAAACTGAGAAATATACGAGGGAAATAATCAGAGTGTACTGTCCTCATATGGGATACTGGGGACCAAACTCATGCCGCGTGCAAAGCAAATGTCCCACCCGCTGCACGATCACTCCAGCCCCCGAAGTGCAGTCTTGGAAAGTTGCTTGGGCACCAGAGCAATGGAACAGTGGGGCAGGGTGTTTGCCTTGCATGCAGCTGACCCAGGTGTGAAACCCAGCATCCCATAAGGTCCCCTGTGTCTGTTGGGAGTGATCCCTGAGTGCAGACCCAGGAGTGAGCCCTGACCACCTCCAGGTGTAGCATAAAAGCCAAACAACAACAACAGAAAAATAAAATGAAAGAAAAGCTGCTGAAGAACAGGCAGGACATAAGCTTACTGTAGAGAGCATTTCACATTGTATACAAACATCAGATTATGTGATACACCCAAAACGAATAGAGTGTTGCACATCAATGATGGGCCAAGTGAAAAAATACTCACTTGAATGACCAGTTGTAGTCATGAGACTGTCTCTCCAAAATGTCCACCGTGGCTCCAGGCACGCTGCAGATCGGCCGATTCCAATTGTCTCTGATCCTCATGTAGAGGTTCCTTGTATAGAAGTTTTCAAAATCCTGATACAATGACACAAAGTCCTGCCAACAAATAATGAAATGATTAAAAACTTAAGTGGGTGACTCTAAAATTATTTACAACTCTTCTTTTCATATGCAAAAGCATTAGAAAAAGTACAACAATAGTGAATTAACTGGTAAGCAAAAAATTTGGAAAGGCATTAATTCTTACCTAAAAAAGTAACTAATTATAGATAATTACAGATAAGAGTCAATTAATTCTGATGACTGACCTAATTAAAATGTTAACTATCGGGGCTGGAGCAATAGCACAGCAGGTAGGGCGTTTGCCTTGCATGAGGCAGACCCAGGTTCGATTCCCAGAATCCCATATGGTCCCCGCTGGGGGTGATTCCTGAGTAACCCCTGTGCGTCACCAGGTGTGACCCAAAAAAACAGAAAATAAGTCACTTAAAAAAAATTTTTTTTTTAAAAATGTGTTTTGAACTTGAAACAGCGGGACGCTTGGGAAGTCTCGGGCTGGGGCTGGTACGGGCTCCGGCTCGCGCTCTGCCGGGATTCGAACCGGGTGGCCATGCGTTTGCACGGCCGCTCTGCTGATGAACACCCAACATCCAGAGCCAGCTAGATGACTTCTGAACCCAGCAAGTGCTCCCAACCATGTCCCCAGACCGTGAACGAAGCTTTTGCTTTTTGTTGCCCCAGAAAGGGAAATGATGAAATTTCCCACTTAAATCTCCATGTACTTAATTACCCAAACAGAGAAATCCTAAGCCGCGTGGGCCGCTACTGCGGCCGCGCAACCTTTTACCTCCTTATTCTCATTCGTGGAGAACTAAATATCAAATGTTTCCTTGTCAATAGGGCCGTATTTTGGGGGATAAACTCCAAGGAGAATAGCGAGTTCAGTGTTGAAAAACCAACAACAACAGTGAGCTTTAAGTTGAAATATGGAATGTAATCAAGGTAAAGAGAAAATGAAGTGAATTTTATCAGTTATGCAGGAGGGGATAGGGGGTGGTGGGTGGGATGTGTACTGGTTTTTTCTTTTTTCTTTTTTTTTTTGGTGGTGGAATATGGGCACTGGTGAAGGGATGGGTGTTTGAGCATTGTATAACTGTGACATAAGCCTGAGAACTTTGTAACTTTCCACATGGTGATTCAATAAATTAAAAAAAAAATTTTAAACGAAACAAAAATACAGGGGCTAGAGAGAGACAGTACAGCTGGTAGGGCACTTGCTTTGCACGTGGCCAACACAGGTAGACCCCTGGCACCCCACATGCTGCCCTAAGCCCATCAGGACTCCTTCCGTACTAAGGGCAGGAGAGAGTGAAGCAGCTTCAGTCCCCGCAGCGCACGGTCCCCAAGCACTACTGGGAAAGACCCCCAAGCGCAGAGCAGGGAGCCCCTGAGCACCACTGGGTGTGCCCCCCAAAAAGCCATTGTGTGTGCATGCTTAAATATTTCAAATACTCTATCACAAATAAAATTTATATTGTAATAACCAACAACAGTTTAACTCTATAGATAACAGTAATAAATCACAGCATCTAGTCCTGTTTACCAGGATTGCTAAACCCCAGAAAGAAACGGATCCTCACGCAAGAAAGAGATGGGGCTTTGACTAATGAGACTTGCAGAATGATAAAAGTTGTCATCAAATAGCCAAGGATAACGACCCCATGTTAATGGACATTTAATTCTCGATAAACAAGAAAAAACAGAAAATGGAACAAAGCTAGCCTCTTCAACAAATGGTGCTAAGAAAACTAGATAACCACCTATAAAAAATTAAAGCTGGATCCATATCTCATACCTTACACAAAAGTCAATTCAAAGCAAATCAAATACCTTGAGATCTAACTGGAAACTATAAAGAACAATGAGGAAAAAATGCTCCAAGATTTGGACCTCAAAAGCATCTTTAGGGGCTGGAGTGATAGCACAGTGGGTAGGGCATTTGCCTTGCACACGGCCGACCCGGGTTCGATCCCCAGCATCCCATATGGTCCTCTGAGCACTGCCAGGGGTGATTCCTGAGTGCAGAGCCAGGAGTAACCCCTGTGCATCGCCAGGTGTGACCCAAAAAGCAAAAAAACCAAAAAACAAAAGGCATCTTTAATAATCTGACACCACTGGCAAAAGCAACAAAATTAAAAATAAACAAATGGGACTACATTAAAGAGTCTCTGTATGTCAAAAGAAATACGGGCTAATACTAAAAGACAGCTTATTGGGAAAAATATTCTCTTTAAATACATGGGATAAAGGGTTGATATCCAGGATATATAAAATACTCAAAGGTCAACAACAAAATCAAAAAATGGGGAGAGAGGAAATGAACAAACACTTCTCAGAGGAAGGCAGGAAGATGGCCAACAGATACATGAAAAGTACTCAGCATTACTTATCATTAGGAAAATCCAAATCAAGACGACAATGGGATACAATCTCACACCAGTGAGAAAGCCACATATCAAAAATAGTGAAAACAATCTATGTTGGCAGGGGTGTGATGAAAAAGAAAGTCTTTCACTGCTGGTCGGAATGTGATCTGGTTCAACCCTTATAGAAAACAGCATAAAGAGTTCTCAGTAAACTTAGAATTGAAAAAAATATGACCCAGCAATTCCACTTCTGGCTATCAACCCCCAAGACAAAAAAAATAAACAAAACCCATGCCTTCTAAAGGATGGATGCATACCATTACTCATTGCGGCAGGAAGTGCTATATTATAGCGAGATAAGGAATTAACCTAGGTGTCTGATGACAGATGAGTGGATTATGAAGATGTGGTATGTACACACAATGGAACGTTTTGTGGCTGCAAGGAACAATGAAATCGTGCAATTTGCTGTGAGCTGGCTGGAACAGGGAGGAATCATGCTGAGTGAAGTAAACCAGAAGGACAAACTCGGCAATGACGTCACTGATCTGTGCAACGCAAAGAAGTAAAAGGGGGATGTTTAAATCAGCCCTGACCCCAGAGTACAGGGAGGATAAGGAGAGAAGTCCGAGGGTGAAGGAAGATGAGGAAGGGAAGGAATGGGGAAACAGGGGTCCGGTATACTGTGAGGTGGAAGAGCAGTGTAGCTATACAGCCAAAGCATACACACTCAGCAACACTGGAAACATGGTATCTAAACTACAACCACGGAGCTTTCTGGTGTGCCTGTCAGGATGGCAGAGGTGGGGGCTGCAGGAGGGGGCATGAGTTACTGGTGGAGGGGAGCAGATGGGTAAGATGGGAGTCAAAGTACTGGATGCCTAAAACCCAACTATGTAACTCTGAAATCACAAAGTTAATTAAATTTTTAAAATTTTTTTAAAAAGAAAGCTCCGGGGCTGGAGCGATAGCACAGTGGGTAGGTCATTTGCCTTGCACGCGGCTGACCCGGATTCAAATCCCAGCATCCCATATAGTCCCCTGAGCACCGCCAGGAGTAATTCCTCAGTGCAGAGCCAGGAGTAACCCCTGTGCATGGCCGGGTGTGACCCGAAAAGCAAAAACAAAAAAAAATAAATAAATAAAAATAAAAAAATAAAAAGAAAAGCTCCATAGCAAGATGCGAAGATGAGCTAAGCAAGTTCCCTGCAGTTTAGCAAGGAGAGAGGGAGAAAGCATTGCTTTTCCAGGATTTCCGTTCTGGGCAATGAGAGCGCTGGTTTCCACACAGAGTTCACACATCTATCTCACACACACTTCATACAGGACCTGATTCTAAGACTAAAGTTAGGTTTCACTGCAGCTTATCTCTTGGAGGAGGGGCAGGGGAGCGTAGCAAGTTATTTGGAAGACTGGTACAAATGAAAGATTGAAGTCGATACCTTGGTACAACTTTCAGAAAAGATAAAGGTAAGCCCAATGTGCATGTGCTGCTTTGGCGACCCAGAAGTCACCCCTCTTCATTCATTCAAAAATCTTTAACTGAATCTTCAGTATATGGTAGACTGTCTGCCAGACTGAACACGCATTCAAGAGTAACAGAGGCGCTGGGTAGGGCATGTGCCTTGCACACGGCCGACCTGGGTGCGATCCCCAGTATCCCATATCAGATCACCCCCACCCCCAGCACCGCCGAGAGTGATTCCTGGTACAGAGCCAGGAGTAAATTTCCCCTGAGCGTTGCTGGGTGTGGCGCCTTCCCCCCCCTCCCAAAAAAAAAGCCAAAAGAAGAACAAGAGCTCTTTCTGCAGTGACACACACTGTACTATTCTCGCCGTCACCCCCTCCCTCTCTCCTCGGTTTAGTCACTGTGAAATGACTTTGGTCGGAGCCAACCTCACACGCATTTGCCCAGTCACTGAACAAACATTTACCGAACCGTTCTCTCCAAGCACTAAAGGAGGCACCGGGGATAAAAATGAGTAAGACACAACCTTTGACTCCTCGGGATCTCTAAACAGAGTACAATTGCACACCCATAAAAAGTCATGATCCAATGTAACAAGCACTGTGAAGGGATGTTTGCCCACCGAGAATATGGGACAAAGTGGGATGTGAGTGGCAAGTCAAGCTCAAATAGTTCGTTTCCTGAGGACCTTTCACCAGCCCCTACTCCGAGTAAGTTCAGGGAAACTTAACAACATTCATGCCGAGTTGAGATCAGCACCGTACTGCTGGGTCTGAAACACTGACCCGTAAAACAACTTTTACCAGGAGCCTCAAAAAGAAACTACAGGCCCAGGGGTATGGCCCAGCGGCAGACCTTGCATGAGTGAGGCACTGGGTCCTGGGTTCAATCGCTGGCCCCAGAAAAAAAAAAAAATCCAAGAGAAGATTCAAATTCATATGAATCTGAAGATTTATTTAGACACTGTTGGAAGAACTTACCAAAAGTAATCTGGAATCATCTCTATAATTATCCAGTAAATATCCTTTATCATGTATGCCTTTGAGGCCTCCTAGAAAACATATATAATATGTACCACCTATCATAAAGGCCTTATGATTACAGGGGGGAAAGCCTGGATTTGTGTGTGTGTGATACCAATGCCCAAACCCATGCCTTGTACATGCAAGACGTGTGCATTTGGTGTCGGGCTCACACTCACAGCTCATGCATGAGAGGCATATCTTTCCCTGTGAAGCCACATCCCCAGCCAGACCCCTCACTTTTAGGCTCAAGTTGGTCTTGGGTAAGAGTAATTCCAGTCCCAATGTTTTCATAAATAAAATGAGTAGTCATAGGAATAGCAACAAAAATCCCCGCTCACTAAGTACTTGATGAACCTGGTCAGCAGTTTATGTGCATTTTCTCTTAAACACAGTTGAAGTCTGAGCTACAGTTCAGAGGGAGGCCACGAGCTTTGCAGTAATGAGATGCTGGGTCTGACACCCAGCCCACAAAATGTAGCATTCTTCCCAGCATCCAAAGCAAAGCACACTACAGCCACTGAATTACGGGCTGTCCACTCTCCTCCTCTCCTCCACAGTGGCCTGCACACGCACTGACCAGCTCTCCCTACCTCGGAGTCCTGAGGGCTGAGCTGCCTTGCTGAGGCCCCGTCCCCACAGGGCTGTGGGTGTGCTGTGGAGGGGCGCGGCGAGAGGCAGGCACGGCACGAAGCCAGCCTCGGCTTCTGCACCAGATTCAAAAGCAAGTTCCAGCAGACCTTGCCCCTGGCAGTGCCAGCTGGAGTCCCTGCGCCACTGTCCACTCGCCAGCTGCGGGGCAGCTTACAGCCACACCTGTACTGCTCCTGCAAGAGCCCCGCTTCCCAGCTGGAGCGGGGAGGCCCTGCCACCACCGGCCCGGCAACCTCCACCGTGTCGGCGACGCCCTCATCTCATCTGCACAAAGCACCCACGGTGGAGTTTTGCTCGGCTCCACTGAAATGTGACCGTTTCAACAGCATACTCACTCATTACCTTTGAGAAATACTCAATAAATGACTGTATTTTGTATATTTGATGAATAAAGGGCTGGAGAAATAGCACAGTGGTTGGGCTTCCGCCTTTCACGCGGCCGACCTGAGTTCGATTCCTCCGCCCCTCTCGGAGAGCCCGGCAAGCTACCGAGAGTATCAAGCCCGAGCGGCAGAGCCCGGCAAGCTACCCGTGCATACTGGATATGCCAAAAACAGTAACAATAAGTCTCTCAATGAGAGACGTTACTGGTGCCCGCTCGAACAAATCGATGAGCAACGCAACAGGATGACAGTGGCAGTAACAGTGATGAATAAAAGTCAAACTATCCAAGTCACCTAAGAATTTACTGATATAACTGAAAGACTCTACCACTAGTCCCAACTAGAAACTTCAGTGCCAGTTCTAACTTAATCACTTTTACATATTTTAGATTACAACAAGTAATCTAAATCTTAGATTTAGATTTGCATGAGATTTGGCACAAATCTCAACAAGTCAAAAGAAAAAGTCATCTCAAAATTAGATAGTTGAGGCATATAATCACTTCTGTGTCTATGAAAGAAAAGCTTAGACAACTTTCCCAGAAACGTTTCAGTGCCTTTTCAATCACGAAATGATTGTAAGATTCCACCCTTGACCTACTGTGCCTCCTACAGAGGAAAAAAAAAACTGAGATAAGCAAACTAATCTAGCAGTAACACCAGGATGCAGTCCTTCAACAACAATCAGAATCGTGATAGCTGTTTCTGTCTAAAATTTGGTTAAAGGGGCCTGAGCGATAGCACAGCGGGTAGGGCGTTTGCCTTGCACGCGGCCGACCCGGGTTCGAACCCCGGCATCCCATATGGTCCCCCAAGCACTGCCAGGAGCAATTCCTGAGTGTAAAGCCAGGAGTAACCCCTGAGCATCGCTGGGTGTAACCCAAAAAGCAAATAAATAAATAAATAAATAAATAAATAAATTTTGGTTAAAGTAGGATAAAAACCAGTTTCTATAAAGTGAAAATACAATTATAATATCTAGACCTCTAAGGTTCTTTTTAAAAAGTATATTCTTGGGACCAGAGAGATAGTACAGTGGGTAGGGCCCTTGCCTTGCATGCAATCAGGCAGGGTTGAGTCCCCAGTACCACATATGGTCGACCAAGCTCCGCTAGGAGTGATCCCGGAGCACAGACCAGGAGTAAGCCCTGAGCACAGTCAGGTATGATCCAAACACCTTCTTCCCAAATAAATGAAAATTGAACAAAAATGGGCCAGAGAGACACTACAGGATTAAGAAGTTCATCTGGTACGTGGCTGACCCCAGTCTGATTCCCGCAGGGATCGCCAGGAGTGAGCACCCAGCACTGAACCAGGAGTAGTACCCAAGCAGCACCTCAGAGTGTGGCCCGAACCCCCTCCTCAAACAACAACAGCAAAAGTAAGAGATCAAAATCAAAACTGGATTCTTCCTGAGGCAATGGGACACCCCTAGCACCTCCTCCCCACCAGTTTTTTAAAGTAATTTTGATCTTACACCGCCAAAAAAAAAAAAGACAAACCATGAAATGTGTGATAGGGCCTCGAGGTGGTAGTGGCTCAAACTGCTGAAACACATGCTCGGCACGTGCAGCCCCAGGCCTGATCCCCGGAGCCACGTGATCCCACAGCACCACCGGGACCGACCCCCAAACACTGAATCAGGAGCAGTTTCCAAGCACTGCTGCTGGGTGTGATCCCAAACTGAAAGAATAAGAAAAAAAATGGGGGGTTCCTAATCTTATGAAACTATAAGACACAGGGAGGGGGGCCGAGAAGAAGGTGTACACTGCTAGTGGCAATGTAAAATGGCGCCGGCACAGCAGGGAACAATTCGGCTGTTTCTCAACAGGGTAATAAGCAAAGAACCTTCACGTGACCCAACAATTTCATCTCTAGATATAGACATAAATTCAAGGAACTGAAGAGGCCTTTATCAAGTGCTTGTATACAAATGTAGCAGCACCACTAACCGGGGGGCGGGCTGGGAGGTGGGGGGTAAGGGCGTAGTCAAACACTGAAGATCATCACTCTATAGATTCACTGACAAGAGTCACCGAGAATGGTCTCCCTATGCAGCTGCAAGGCAGAGCGGAATCATGCAATTCACCGCGACTCGACAAAGCTGGAGGCCGTCGTGTGCTGTGGAGGCCACCATGTCACCTGACTCACCTCTGGGGTAGAGGCACGGGAGGAGGGAACGCACGGCATCAAAGGGATACCCAGGTTCACCTTGACCCCGGGTCACAGAAACGCTGATAGGGAAGGAAAGAAACCCAGAGGGTGGAGAAAGAGACGAACGGAGAGAAGAGAGGCAAGGGGCAGGGCCCCTGCACACAGGGGTGTGGAGGGGTGAGGTCTGGGTCTATGTCTCAGTCAGCAACACTGTTGGCCCAACAAACTTAAAAACGTGCCTGTCGAGGAGGCTTGTGCGGGGAGTGACCCGGGGACAGTGGCGGAGTTAAGTGACTCCGGTGGTAGGACTGGTGTTGCAACATTTTACGCCGAGAGGCAATTATGAATGGCTATGTAAATACTGGGGGCTTAATATTTAATTTTTTTTATATCAAAAAGGTAAAAAAGAGCATGGTGCCACCCCTTGACACAGAGCAGAGTGGTGACTGAGAGGGACGAAGAGAGAGGCCAGTGGGCAGTGACTGTTACTGGGGACGGCGGGGTCTCCTTCGGAGGGGTGATTCACGGGACTGCAATACAAGCCACGGGGGACTGGGGAGATGGCACAGCAGGTAAGGCACTGGCTCTGCTCGCGGCTGACCCAAGTTTAATCCCTGATAGCCCCGATGGTCGCCTGAGCCCACTAGAAGTGATTCCTGAGTGCAGAGCCAGGAGTAAGCCCTGAACACCACCGGGTGTGGCCCCAAAAGAACAAAGCAAATTAAATAAAGGTCACTGAATTGTATATTTGAAATGGCTAATTTTATGTGTATTTTACTTCAATAAAACAACAGCAAAAAAATAAATACGGCCATAGAGAAAGCATGAGAGCACGGTTTGCGTGCAGGAAGCCCAGAGTCCAATCCTGGCACCACATGGGCCCCACCCAGCCCCACCCCTGCTGGGACTGACCCCAGGCACAGAGCCAGGAGTCATCCCCGAGCACCGCTGAAAAAAAAGAAAAAATTCTCAGGCCAGAGGGACAGTGCAGTGGGTAGGGTGTCTGCCTTGCACAGGCCGGCCTGGGTTCCACCCCCAGCACCCCATCTGGTCTCGAGGCACCGCCGGGCGTGATTCCTGAGCGCAGAGCCAGGAGTAACCCCTGCGCCTTGCCAGGTGCGGCCCCAAAACAAAACAACAACAAAATCCTCTAGTTTTCTATGAGAAGCTTCTTGGTTCGGGGCCAGAGAGACAGTACGACGGGTAGGGCACCTGCCTTGCAGGGGGTCTGGAGCCCACCAGCTGTGATCCCTGAGCATGGAGCCAGGTGTGCCCCTAGCCCCCCCACCCCCAGCCCCCAAAAAAGAAGTTTCTTTTTTCTTTTTGGGGACCGTACCCAGCAGTGCTAAGGGAATCACTCGTGGTGGAGCTTCGGGGGACACATGATGGCCCCCACGTGGCAGACAAGCGCCCTGCTGGCTGATCTATCTGTCAAGCCCTCCAATCAGAAGTTTCTTGTGGCTGGAGCGATAGTACAATGGGTAGGGCGTTTGCTTTGTACGCGGCCGACCTGGGTTCAATCCCCAGCATCCCATATGGTCCCCCAAGCACTGCCAGGAGCAATTCCTGAGTGCAAAGACAGGAATAACCCCTGAGCATCGCTGGGTGTGACCCAAAAAGCAAAAAAAAAAAAAAAAAAAGGAAGAAATTTCTTAATGGACTGAGAATTCAGTCTGAAGTTCAATCTGTCCACACCTTCCCATCGTTACTTAAAGTTAAATGTGGTTCTACTACTTCTCTTGAGTCTGCTCCTCCCTCCACATGAGAGGAGCCCCCAGGATCCTTGTTTTCATCTCCTGGCAATTTCAGGCCGGCCCACGACCCGCATCATGTGACGCCACGGAGCTGACAAAGAGGAACCGCCAGCACAGAGCACGGCGGAAATGGGCCGGAGCACGAGTGCGGCCACCACGAGAACCAACTCAACCCCGCTTGAAATCTCCTCGTCACTGTCATGAGAACACTAAGGGACAAGAAAAATCAGCCCTTGTAACACGCCCCTCATGCCCTCAGCATCTCTGATGTGGCTGCCGGCATCTATGAGAGAAAGATCCTCAGAATATACAACTTCCGGATGAATAAGATATGGATCGTCTTTCGTTTTTAAATCCTCTCCCCCACTCCGGTCGATGCCACTGCTGTGGTGATCAGAGACTGCACAGACCTGTTCCACGTTTTCACCTGTTGGAGCTTGCCAGGAGTTGCACGGCAAACCTGGCCAGGGTGCTCACGACCTCTGGACTCCTTTAGCGGCAGGACTTGAGCGCCAGCTCACCCAGGTCCCCGTTCTCTCCCGCGGAGGCCCACAGGCTAGGGCTGCCGGCGGGGGAGAGGGGAGGGGGGAGGGCCTCCGGCCACCAGGGGTCACTGAGGTGCTCAAACATGCCAGCCAAGGGGCACACTCCACGGCATGCACTCAGACACTAAGCTGCCACTGCTCAGGGCTCTGAATGATTGCTTTCAACAATGACAATTCAGTAGAGACAAGGACAAAAATCCCCCACGCATTGGTCTTCCTAACAAGAGAAGGCAGCTGTGAAAATCTTGTATAAAATGCTTCATCCAGTTTAAAAACCCAAAACCATATTGAAAAGCCCTGCCCGCCCATCAAAAAGGGGTGAGGCGGGAACTCATCACTGTAACGGGGCTAAGTGAGCAAAAGTGGAGCATGCGGGCTACTGTGAGCAAGGGTTACAAGTCGAGAGTTCCCCAAACGTCTCAGAGTAAAACTTCTGAGTCTGCGCATAGGAGGACAGCAGCCCTGAGAAGTCTTCTCGGTATCTGAGCAAGGACGGTGACCTGGGTGGGAGCACGCATCAGATTAGACAAGGAACTGACCTGCGCTTGCTCTGCATCACGTTGTCTTTTCGCTGAGGTCAGAAGCGTTAGAAGCTTTCTGACTGAGAATGAGGCACTTTTCATGGAAAAATCAAGACTTGGAGCCAAAGCGCTCAAAGAACTGAATATATACTCTTCATATACTCAGGGTGTGGTTCCAGCACCATGTGGTGCTGGGCACTGAGTCTGAAGGAGTCCCTGAGCATTACTGGGTGTGGCCCAAATCCCCTTCCCACACAGGGTTTCGAGGCACTGAAGAAACCGACCAGCAGTGCCACAGGGATCGTGCTCAGTACGGGGGCAGTGCCAGGGGCCAAACCTGCGGCCCCAAGCTGATAAGTCAAGTGCTTGACCCACCGAGTTACCCCTGCACCCTGGAAAAAAATTCAAAGGACAAAGAGTACAATTCATAGAGAAAGGCTGGCAAATTTGCTTACTTCAAAATAACTTCATTTAGAAAAAAAAAAAAACGGTGTTCATCACAAGATGCCATTCACAGAGGGAAAAAACAACCCACAGGATGGGTCACAACAGTGCAGAGTCTCCTAGAATGCATGAGCACTTCCTACAAGCATCAAGAAAAAAAAAAAAAAACAGTCAGAGCATTTGAACAGGCACGTCAGGTGATCGCCAAACTCAGGAGAGGGTGTTCCTGCTTTGTTGGGCAACAGGGAAACCACAAGATTAAAACCACAAGAGATTATCTAAAACTTTTATCTATAATGGGGGGGGTACAATTGGAAGAATCTCCCCATCAATATTTAATGTTGGGAAGGATGTGTGTGGAAAGAGAACTCTCCAACATAACTGGGAGATGTCTAAAATGTTGCAATGACCTTGGAAAACGGGTCAGTACTAACTAGTGTATCACCCCAAATCCTCATCCTGGAGAAATCCACATATCACAGCAAGGAAACGCCTCAGAATAGCTACACCTTTGTTATCACTAACAGAGTGGAAATAAGTCAATGCCATAAATATTGACAGTAGATAAACTGTGGTTAGGTCCTACAATGAACTATTATATAGCAGCGACTAGACCTACACCCCAGGGCTTAGGAGTATATTGAGAAAACAAAGTGCAGCACAGAGGCACATGCACGAAACATATCTATTTGCACAACTTCAAAAACACAAGCTTAAATTCTATGGTTGACTAATTGTTTGGGGGGCACACCCGGCTGTACTCAAGGCTTACTCCTCGCTCCGTGCTCAAGGATGACCCCTGGGAACCATGTATGATACCGGGAATCAAACCCAGGTCCACCACACACAAAACAAGCACCTTAACCCTTCTTCTGTCTCCCCAGCCCAAATTTGTATTTCACAGATGTACACACAGGTGATAAAACCGTGAGGGAAAAGGGTAATGGGTGATGGTATGGCTGCGGAGGGGCTGAGGGCAGTAGCTTCTGGGGTAACAGCAATGTATTACAACTATTTTTTTGGGGGGGAGGGGATGACTCTGGTTTTGAAGCCACATCCAGCTGCTCAGGGCTGACCACTGGCCCTGTGCGCGAGTCTTTCTCCTGAGCAGTGGCTGAGTGTCTGGGCCGGCCAGGGGACAGCAGGGAAGAGGGCTTGCCTCACATGCGGCTGGCAGGGATTTGACCCCCAGCACCCCATTTGAACCGTCAAGCCTGCCAGGAGTGGTCCCTGGGCCCAGAGCTAGGAATAAGCCTTGACCACTGACAGGCATGCCCCCCTCTCAAAAAAAAAAAAAAATTTTTTTTTAAGTGTATTTCAACAGACTCAAACTCCACAAAATTATAAATTCCAAAGAGATGACTGCTATCTTTTTCTTCGTTACTGCAGGAAATGCGAAGACATGAATAGCAGTGAGTGGTGACGATGGTGACCCACGGTTTGAACTGAAGTGGTCAGTTGTGTGAGTACGTGCACGGGAAGTTGGGGGCTGGGGGAGTGTACACACACACATATACACACACACACAGACACACACACACACACACACACACACACACAGTGAAGACTTGGTTCGAGGTCTAGGAAAAACAAGGGCTTTAATCTTGAAATCTTACTTTATGCCTTCAAGGACAGCACACAAACAGCAGGGAAGTGGCTTCCTATCTAAAGAAACAGGAAAAAGGGGCCAGGAAGTCACTCCAAAGGCGAGTTCAAACCCCCCAGTGTCCCCAGCACTGCTGGAAGGACCTCCCCGCCCCCAGGGCCACACCCCAAGTAGCCCTGATCACTTCCAGGTATGGCTCAAAAAAAAAAAAAAAGTAAATAATAAATAAAATTAAAGGAGAAACAGAAGTAGGACTCAGATGGAAAGCTCTTACACAATCATGGTTCCAAGATTTTTAAGATCGCCACTAAAAGCCATTCCCAGGTTACCGTGTCCCATTTTTGTAGAGGTCAAGGCAACACTGCTCGAGTATAAAATAAATACTGCAAGCTGGGAACAGATTGTTAACCACAGGGTAAGTCCATTGCCAACACTTCTTAGGTCAGGAATAACTTCTGGGGCTGGAGCAATAGCACAGCAGGCAGAGCGTTTGCCTTGCACACGGCCAACCTAGGTTCGATCCCCAGCATCCCATCTGGCCCCCCCGAGCACCACCAGGAGTAATTCCTGACTGCAGAGCCAGGAGTATCCCCTGAGCATTGCTGGGTGTGACCCAAAAAGCCAAAAAAAAAAAAGGAATGACCTCTGATTCTGAAGTTCTGTTTTCAGTTTTGAGAGTTTCTTGCTTCAGCTCTCCACCCAACCCTCACCAGGGACCCATGGGGTAGGTGGGTGTATCTAGACACCTGTGGTACATCAAGGGTTCAGCTCAGAACTGACACTGCCCTGGGCGCTTCCTGGGCCACGGAGCCTTCTCCAGGCTCCTTTTCACTGAGGACCCCAGATCTCATGGCAGGGTAGTGGGGCTGCAGGTCTAAGCCACACTCTCGGGGAAAGCACGTAAGCCAAGGAGCCACTTTCCTGCCCCTCGATGGCAGCCTGGGAGGCAGCTGCCTTCTCTATGAAAGACATTAAGAAAATAAGGACCTGGGCGTCTAGGAATTTTTTTTTTTCATTAGCCTATACACAGTATTAGCACTGGCCAATGTCTTAAGTTTATCAGCAATACTAAGCCACAGACTACCTGAGAATAATATCCTTGTGCCAGTGGGAATGACCTAGTAGTGAAGGGCAAACTATAAACCCGACTTAATAAAATCCTGATGGTCCAAACTAGAGGGGTAGCGCGCTGCCAACCCCTTACTACGTGCTATCTCCAACACGCTCTACCGGATGGCCAGACTAGACTAGATCATTTTTCACACTGCCATAAACTCTATCATCACATTTTTACTATATATTTTTTTCAGGATAATAAACATTTTTTAAAAATCAGTTTGCCACTTAATACCCCAAAACTCTTCAATTCAGGTTTGGAGCTGCTTTAGGATACCTTAAAATACACCTTTTTATTGGGGGGGGGGGCACCTGGTGATGCACAGGGGTTACTCCTGGCTCTGCACCTCAGGGATCACTCCTGGCAGTGCTCGGAGTGACCATATAGCGGCATGCCAGGAATGAACCCAGGGCCGGCCACTGACAAGGCAAACACCCTACTTACTGCACTCTCTCTCCGGCCTTTAAACACTCCGATTCTTGGCCCTGAGGGGCGGGGGTGCGTGCCAGGCAGCCGTGCCGCACTGCCCAACACTGAGCCAGCGGCCTAGGGGCCAAAGTATCACCAGGCTCGGCTTCTGGGTCCCCTGAGCAATGTGAAAAATGATCCCAAAATAAATAATTTTTTTTTTTAGATTTTACATTAATTCTAAGAAAGAAAGTTACAAACTGTTAAATGGAAAGGGGGTTTAATCAGAAACTGCCCCGAGGGCCGAAGTGCACGTCCTGCCTGAGGGAGCCCAGGGCTCCTTCCCCCCACAGGATGCGGTGCCCTGGGTCCTGCTGGGAAGGGCTCCTGAGCACCAGCGGGAGTGCTCCCTCCCAGAAAGAAGAGATCCACGCTGAAGGGGCAGGAACACAGCTGAGTGCTAGAGCACTTAAGTGTTTTGCATGTGTGAGGCCCTGGGTTCAGCCGTGGGCACAGAATAAATAAGTAAGTGAACAAAGACAAATGGGCCTGGGACAGAATAGTGGGGATGGATCCTCGTCACCACAGGTCCTCTCGAGCACCTGTGGGTGCTCCCCGGGACAGCCTGGAGGCATTACAGGGCAGGTGGGGGAGCACTTCAGAATCACTGGGAACAGGGAAACAAAACAAAGACAACAAAGGAATGAAGCAGCCAAAGGACACAGAAAAAAGCAAAAAAAAAAAAAAAAAAAAAAACTTGTTACAAGAAAGCTGTACGGTTGCTCTGTAGGAAGAGACAAATAGGCCTCAGGAAACGTCTTACAATCTGAAAATGTCACCAGTGCCCAAGGATCAAGAGGTGAGGTGCCACAAAATTCTCCTTGATGATTCATTCTGCGTAGTGTTACTTACCGAGAAGTCCCTTGAGAAAATAAAAACAAACTACCGACCGCTCTATGAGTGAAAAAGAATGGATTACTGAAACATGCCACATCACGGGTCTCAAAAACATTACACAAGAGATCCTCCCGAGGGGACAGAGAGAGGGCTGAAGGTGGGGCACTTGTCTGCACGCCTCTCCGGCGGCCCAGGCAGTCCCCGGAACCTGCCGGGAGTCCTGAGTGCAAAAGCAGAATAACCCCTGAGCACCACCAGGTGTGGCCCCCAAACAAAAATAACAAAGCTCTTAAACAAGAAGACATTTCATGAAACGTCTGAGACAGAAAGCAGAGCGGTAGGTTTTGAGGGTTCGGAGAAAGGAGAAATGACCATTAATGATCTCAGAGTTTCTTCTTCAGATGATAGGAAACTGCCAGTTACTATGCACCTTTTTTGCAGGGGAGGGGTTGTCGGGCTGGGCCTTACCCTGCTGGCTACTCCTAGCTCTGGGGCAGGGGTCACGCTGAGGGAACATGTGGTTCAGGGGACCCCAAGGATCAGGGCACGGCAAGCACCGTGATCCTGGTACTACCTCTCTGAGCACAAAGTGTACATTTTTTCTTTTTTTTTTATTATTGAGAAATAAGAAATTTATTTTTAAATTTTTTAGATTTTATTTTTTAATGACTCACCATGAGGTACAGTTACAGACTTACAAACTTTCGTGCTTGTGTTTCAGTCATACAATGATCAAGTACCCATCCCTCCACCAGTACCCATCTTCCACCACCAATGGTCCCAAGTATCCCTCCCCCACCACCCACCCTCCCTCCCGCCTCTGTGGCAGGCACACTGCCAAAGTGTACATTTTTTAATAGATCTTTAAAGTATAAACATCTTACATCTCCAAAAACTCTCACAAAATAAAATAGATGACTGTTGCCCATCCCAGATTTCACACATGCCACAAAACAGTGGAAAGCATCGCTCCCTTAAGTCTACGGAACTGAGAAAGACAAACCGCTCATGATGCCACAGATTACACACCGAGCAGCTATGCTACCGTAATTGCTTCTGAGCATACCAAATGGCACTTTTCACAAAATTCTTAATGAGCAACTTTTTAAAATCAGTTAAGATGATCCTTCCAAAGAGAAAAGAGAAAAGCGACTGCCATAGAGGCAGACTGGGGGGTGGGGGGTGATGGGAGGGAACCTGGGGACACTGGTGCTGGGAAACATGCCCCGGTATGGAGGGATGGGTGTTGGGACACTGTAGGACTGAAACCTAACCTCAGTGAACGGCTTTGTAAGGGTGTAGGATGACATTGCTTTGTCCTTTCCTAAGGGTTTATCTTTTTTGCTTTTTTTTTTTTTTAGAGGGGGGTCACACCCAGCAATGCTCAGGGGTTACTCCTGGCTCTGCACTCAGGAATTACTCCTGGCGGTGCTCAGGGGACCCTATGGGATGCTGGGAATCGAACTCGGGTCGGTCGCGTGCAAGGCAAATGCCCTACCTGCTATATGCTATTGCTCCAGCCCCTGTAAGGGTCTATCTTACAGTGATTCTTAAAAAAAAATCTTAAAATTAAAAAAAAAAAATCAGAATTTAAGACAGAAAAAAAAAAAAGACAAGTGTTTCGGGTCTGGGGAGACGCTCAATGTGCTGAGCAGGGCTCCGCCTGCAGGAGGCCCAGGCTGGAACCCCAGCAGCACAGGGGGGGGTCCAGGGTCCGGAGCCCTGCGATGGGAGGAGCCCCTGGGCCCCAGGAGGCGGCATCCAGTTCTACCAGCCACCAAAAAGAAATCAGCTAAAACCCAGACAGGAAAGACGAGATTCTCATCTGAAATGTCACCAAGAACGAAGAATCGGGCTGGAAAGAATTCCAAGGATTCCGAGCAACCTAGACTGAAACAGAACAAACTCACACAACTTCATTTTAGTAAACGGGACGATCTGATGCAGCGCGGCAGAACTGAAGCCACGCGAGGAACTAGCAAAGCCAAAACGAACTCTCTCCCGCCTCGGAATGAGGAAGGAGACTGGCGCTAGCTTTGAGCACCACTAACTCAGCGAAACGCGGAAGCAGACACACGGTGGCAGCTGAAGATCCCAAGAAAGCACCTTCCCTCACCTCTCTCCAGACGGACTCCGGGAAGCTGCAAGGCCACAGGCCAGAGAAGAGTACGCAGGACGGGCGCCTGCCTGGCACGCAGCCAACAGGGCTTCTGCCTTCCGGTTCCCTGAGCCCCCCAAGAGTGATCCCTGACCCAAGGGCCAGGAGTAAGCCCTCACGGCCTGGCAAAAATAAATAAATTAAATAAAGTCTGCCTATCCTGTAGAGGTAGCCCAGGAGTTAAGTTTGCCCTGGACAAGGCCAACCCAGGTTCAATTCCTGGCATTCCATATGGTCCCCCAGGAGTAATTTCTGAATGCAGAGCCAAGAGTAAGTTGAGCATCAGCAGGTAGTATGCCCCCACCCCCCCCCAAAAAAAAGATGCTTTGCATTTGTCTGACCCAGGTTTGATTCCATGCACTGCATGGTCCCTTGAGCACTGCCCAGAGTGATCCCCTTGGGTCCTGCCAGGTATGAAACCAACCCCACCTCCCCCCGAAATAATAGTAAATAAAATTTGCCTATCCCTCTCATTACATCTAATGTAATATCAAAAAGCAAATACGAGGGACCGAAGCAATAACATGGTGGGTAAGGTACTTTCCTTGCATTCAGCCAACAGGGTCTGATATCGAGCACTCAGATGGTCACCAAGGTCCCTCCAGGAGTGATCCCTGAGCACCAAGCTAAGAGTAAACCCTAGGCACTGCCAAGTGACCCAAAAACAAAACAAAACAAAAAAAAAGGAAGCATCCATGGAGCCCCGCCAGTAGGGATTCTTTAGCACAGAACTAAGAGTAAGCCCTGAGCACCAATGGGTGTGGCCCAAATAGGGGGAAAAAAGTAAATATGATTTACCACGGACTGGAGCGATAGGTTTGCCTTGCATGAGGCCGACCTGGGTTTGATTCCTCTGACCCTCTCGGAGAGCCTGGCAAGCTACCTGTGTCGCATTCAATATGGCAGAAGCAGTAACAACAAGTCTCACAATGGAGATGTTACTGGTGCCCATTCAAGCAAATTGATGAACAACGACGACAGTGCTACAGATTTACCATAAGACCAAATGACCCTTCTTTTTGCTTTAAAGGCTTATTTTTCTAAAGAAATTAGCAGAGGGGCTGGAACAATAGTACAGCAGGTAGGGCATTTGCCTTGCACTCGGCCGACCTGGGTTCGATTCCCAGCATCCCATATGGTCCCCTGAGCACCACCAGGGGTAATTCCTGAGTGCAGAGCCAGGAGTAACCCCTGTGCATCGCCGGGTGTGACCCAAAAAGAAAAAGAAAAAGAAATTAGCAGAAGTTAGCTCTTTTAATTGCCAATGTTGTCTACTGTGAACATCCTTTTGAAATAATTTGAATAAATTCTATTTCTAAACAGAATAGAGGCAAAATACATGGAGGCAAAATACCCACCATGTATTTCCTCCTATTACTTCCACCAAGAATTATTTCCTGATTAACTCTAAATTACTCAGTTAATTCTTTTGTTTTACATCTACATATAATCCAAGCACTGTTGACCTGTATAGTGCTTTGCAGAGACCATTAAGGTCTGAAGAGTTTATTTCTTCAACAAAATTATAAATTACTTAAGAATGAAATCTGTGTGATCTTTTACAACAAACTTGAATTCTTTTACACAAAGTTAAGTACACACGGGCAGCCTCAGTACGTAAAAGAGTAAATTTACCCTCCGGAAACATCAAACAAGTTCCAGAGATAATGGACTCATTCACAGAGTCAATCAGTCGCAAGCAGGGCACAGGGGTGCTCACAGCTGCCCCCGAGCCTCACCACCTCTCTAACTTCTCCGCGGCGCCTTCACACACCCACATTCCAGGTTCTGCCAAGCATGCCCTGTGCCTTTGTCCGCACCATGCCCCCTAGCCACAAATGTTCCCTACACCAGCTGGCTACGAACCACCAGACCTCGGATGAGTACACAAGACTGGCAGGTGCACCAGGTGAAGAGAGGTGAAGGTCACCGGGTGAAAAGGGCTGAAAATCACTCTCTACACCAGAGTCACCACCTCGCCTCGCCTCGCCTCGAACATAGGCTGACACCCGAAGAGGTTCCTGTAAGAGGAAAAGCTTCTCTAGTTTGAACGTGTGAGTACAAGTCAAAGCTCCCAGTTGCTGGAGAGAGAGAGAGAGTACACAGGTTAGAGGACTTGCATGAGAACGACCCATTAGATCACGGCATATGGTTCCCCAGGCAGCACCAGCAGTGACCTCTGAGCACAGAGCAAGGAAACAACGGCTGGAAACTGCTGGTATGGCCCACCCTCCGCCCACCACACACCCCCCCCTGACTTCAGAAAGCTTTCTCTAGCCCCGCACATCCCCTGCAGGACAACCTCTCCATACGCCATATGCCAAGAACAAGTCTGATTTTTTTTTTTTAATGTAAGGCATCTTCCAGCCTGCTTCTGCTTATTTTGAGAAGAGATACTACATACAGGTGGTCCAAAACTCTAGAGGCGCTAACTCAAGGAGTCCACAGTGAGCAATGAAGTGAACAAGGTCCTTCTCCCCAGAGACCAACCTGATTAGCTCTGAGTGCCTTTTCTAAGCAACAGTGTTTTCCAGCTGAAGACGTAGCTCCGTGGTTGAGCATTGCTGCTTTTCATGTGTGAGGTCCTAGCGTATTTTTTTCTAGTGTCATCCCCCACCCCCACCCCCACAAAATTGCTTTCTGCTATAAACAGAGCCTCACAGCCACATTCTGATTCAAAGCTGGTACCTGTGACATGATCTGTGCATCAGACATTCTGCTGTAACATGTCTATGAGAAGATGCACCGTGAGTTAGGTGTGGGAGTCACACCCAGGGATGTGCTGGGGGCTAGGGTCACCTCGGCACAGCGCCAGGCCTGTGTCCTATCCGAGTCGGGCTCCCCAGTTCCACACAATGAACTGTCAAGGACCCAATCTCCTCGGGAGACTGCAGACAAACACGGGATACACACACGGGGGCGTCTTGAACTGCGAGAACTTCACAATGGGCACCGGCACCTCAAGCTCCAGTGCTGGAGTCTTCAGACAGTGGTTTTAACCCGGGAACCGGCAACAGGCTGGAACTGGCAACTGAAAACCACTGTTCTCGGGGGACATGACGCAACTTGTGAAATGCAGCTTTCTTATTCAGAAAACAAGGCAAGGTTCTCATGACACTAAACTTAAATATGTTCACTGCTCTAACTTCTCCTAGATGTCAATCTTGTTTTCCATTTTCTTTGCAAAACATTTTCGTGGAAGTATGTCTGAGATTTTTTTTTTATTTTAACATAAACCCAAAAGTCCTACAGAAAGCAACGAGTGTAAATATACCAAGATTTCTAGAAAAGGCTTCCACTTACAAGCTCAAAAGCTCTGTAACAATTACCTTTTGCTCTTCTCTTTCCGTTGCATGGTGACACTTTTCAATTCTCCAGTGCCTCAGGAAATCGCGAAGGTAGCCGAAGAGGGTGAGCACACCATATCCCACGTATGTGAGCACGGCGACCAGCATCGGGGTCTCTTCGAAGGCTTCGTTAAATGGTCTTTTGTACAGTCCTCCATTTTGCATAACATGATGGATCTAGAAGGGAAGTTTAAAATATTGATTTTAATCATGGGAATGAAAAAAGAAAAATCCCACTTG
Source organism: Sorex araneus (assembly GCF_027595985.1). NCBI lineage: Eukaryota > Metazoa > Chordata > Mammalia > Eulipotyphla > Soricidae > Sorex > Sorex araneus. Next base: position 23,766,072 of record NC_073304.1, on the reverse strand, counting down.
GGGCTAGCGAGACAGCTTGAGAGGCTAAGTGCTTGCGAAGCAGGAGCCCTGAGTCTGCTGCCCTGCCAGCATGCGCCCCAAGCACAGAGCCACAGTAGGCCCCAAATACTACCAGGTGTAGTCTGAATAATAACAATGATGATGATGGTGATGATGATGATGATGATGACATGGCTGGGGAGAGAGCTCAAAGACTGACGCTCATGGCTGCATGTTGGAAGCCCCCTGTTTGATTCCCTGCAGCAGGTGTCCTGAGCAACACGGTGACCCATAAACCACAGATGAAGTGTATACTGCCCCCGCCCCCCCAACATCACAGCATGTGGTCCCCAAACAAAATGAAGCCAATCTGTATCCTCAGATGTTTGCAGAGGTGTGCCTTCAGGATTCTGTAAGAATTCTCTTTTAAAGTCCCCCAAGAATGAGACCAGAGTAGGGCATCTGCCTTGCACACAGCCAACCCGGATTCAATCCCTGGTATCCGAGATGTTCCCTCAAGCACCACCAGGAATAATTCTTGAGAGCAGAGCTAGGAGTAACCCCTGAGCACGATCCAAAAACAAAACAAAACTTTTGGTTTGGGGTGGGATCCAAAAACAAAACAAAACAAAGTCCACCAAGATTTAAGCAGGAAACTTTTCTCAAAAGAAAAAATGTGCAAGTTCACATCCAAAAGAACAAGAGCAACCAGTGCTGGCATGGATGTGGGGAGAAAGGGATGCTCCTTCACTGTCAGTGGGAATGCCGAATGGTCCAGCCTTTCTGGAAAACAATATGGATGTTTCTCAAAAACCTAGAAACTGAGCTCCCAATTGCCCCAGCAATACCACTCCAGGGAATATGCTCTGGGGGCCCAAGAACACGCAGCAGAAACACCATCTGCACTCCTATGTTCACTGCAGCACCATTCACAATAGTCAGAATCTGGAAACAACCTGAGTGCCCAAGAACAGGCGAATGGATAAAGAAACTATGGCACATCTACACAATGGAATACTATGCGGCTGTCAGGAAAAATGAAGTCATGAAATTTGCCTACAAGCAGCTGGACACGGAGAGTGTCATGCTGAGTGAAATGAGTCAGAAGGAGAGGGACAGATATAGAATGACTGCATTCATTTGTGGTATGTAAAAATATATACACTAGAAAACTAATATCCATAGTCAGGGAAAACAGGGTCTAGGAGAACTGGTCACTGGTTGGAACTAACCACAAGTGTGTGGTGGGGGCTGAGGGCAGGTAAGATAGAGAAGAGACCAGTATGACAATAATAGCTGGGAATGACCATGGCGGACAAGATCTGAGGGTTAAAAGTAGGTAAAGGGATTTTCTTGATAAACTTTCAGTATGAATACTGCAAACCACAATGCCTGAAAGGGGAGAGAGGAAAGGAAGGAGGGAGGAGGAGGAGGGGAGGAGGAGGGGAGAGACAGAGACAGAGAGACAGAGACAGAGAGAGAGAGAGAGAGAGAGAGAGAGAGAGAAGCGCCTGCCATCGAGGCAGGCTGCAGTGGGGGGTGGGGGTGATGGGAGGGAACCTGGGGACACTGGTGGAGGGATGGGTGCTAGAATACTGTCTGACTGAAATCCAATCTTGAGCAGCTTTGTAAGGGTATATCTCACAGTGATTCAATAAAAAAGTAAAAAAGAAAAAAAAAAGAAGAAGGGGCTGGAGCGATAGCACAGCAGGTAGGGTGTTTGCCTTGCATGCGGCCGACCCGGGTTCAGTTCCCAGCATCCCATATGGTCCCCTGAGCACCGCCAGGGGTAATTCCTGAGTGCAGAGCCAAGAATAACCCCTGTGCATCGCCCAGTGTGACCCAAAAAGAAAAAAAAAAAGAAAAGAAAAAGGAAAAATGTGCAAGTTCTACATACACCAATAAACAGCAGACACATAGGCAGAGAGAAGGGACTGCCTAAGAACACGACCCAGCCCCAATTTCCACCATTATTTGAGTTTATGAAATAGATAATGAAAGGTTTGGGTTGGAGAATGTATAATTCCCATGTTCTAATAGAGAAAACAACAAATACATAAATCAACAAAGAGAAAATATTCTAAAATATAAAAAAAAAAAACAGCTGAAATGATCAAAAACAAATCAAGGCAGGGGCTGGAGTGACAGTAAGGGGTTCGGGCATTTCCCATGGACACTTGGTTTCTATCCCCAGCACTCCCTGGAGTCCCTGACACGTCAGGAGTGACAAGTGTAGAGCCAGGAGTAAGCTGAGTCCTGCCCAGTGTGGCCCCCAAATAAAACAATTATAATAATCTTAAAATAACGCCAACTGCTTGGTACCAGCATTCAATTTCTAATCTTTTTTTTAATGATCTGCTGGCAGTGAGACACACCGTGAAAAGGCTGCTCTCGGCGCTCCCGGGTTTCTGCCTACAAGGTGTGAAGAATGCTGTAGGTAGATCTGGAGATAACTGCCCGACGTGAGCGCGTCCACGCCAGCAGGCACGCGGCTCACTCTCTAGGAAGGAGGGAATGAAGTTCACTCTATCACCGGCTCCCTTAAAATTAGGTGCATCTTAGGGCCTTTAGAGTCAACTAAGCGATGACTCTGAATGTGGTCTCCGTTTAGAACCCAGGTCGCTCTGATCACACAGGGTCAGAATAAATTCTGTACTTCACCCGCCCCCCCCCCTTTCTTTTTGCAGTGCCAGTAACTGAACCCAGGATCTCACACATACAAGGCAGGTGCTCTATCACTGAGACAGTCCATAAGAAAACTGGGCTGGAGCGAGAGCACAGCGGATATGGCGTTTGCCCTGCACACAGCCGACCCGGGTTCGATTCCCAGCATCCCATATGGTCCCCTGAGCACTGCCAGGAGTAATTCCTGAGTGCAGAGCCAGGAGTAACCCCTGTGTATCGCCAGTGTGACCCAAAAAAAGGAAAGAAAGAAAGAAAGAAAGAAAGAAAGAAAGAAAGAAAGAAAGAAAGAAAGAAAGAAAGAAAGAAAGAAAGAAAGAAAGAAAGAAAGAAAGAAAGAAAGAAAGAAAGAAAGAAAATTGAGCTTCAAGTAATGGTAATAAAACTACATCTTTCACACAATTAAAATAGCATTATCATCGAATACATATACCACAGAAGAAAGTATCAGGTTTGGTGTTTTGTTTGGGGGCCACACCTGGTGGTGCTCTGGCCCGCCCTGAGCTCAGGGATCACTCCTAGAGGCCTCAGGGGACCGTCCAGGAGGCCTCGTGCAAGGCAAGCGCCAGGTGGCTGCATTCCCTCACTCCGGTCCCAGGACCAGGTGGGCTCTGCTCATCAGGACACCTCTAGCAGGGGGAGGAGCCAGTGCGTGCCCGAGTCCTCGGCACTCGGCAGTGTCTTATTGTTATTACTACGGAAAATAGCGCCTTGCGCCTTGCTCGCTCTTGGCCTTGCTCGCTCTCCGAGCCCGGGTTCTCCCTGGAACACGTCTCTCCCCTGCTGGCCTCCATTTCTTCGCTTGTAGATTCCCAATCTGGAGGGGGCTGTGTTCTCTCGCAAACACGTACTACTCCCTTTCTGCCCCAGCATTTTTCTAAAGGAGTTTCAATATAAATTTCCTTGTGTCGTGGAAGGAAGGGAGGAAGGAGCACCTCTATAGGAACTCGACAAATATTTGCAGAATGAATGAAAATACACAATATACTCTTCACTCTTACAAAAATAAGTCCTCTGGCATAGAGATGGTTAAGTTAATTACAAAATTAAGAAAATTACTAGGACATTTCTAAAACTCATATCGAATACCTTTTGTCACGGCTGACACTAAAGCAAGGGTTACGATATATTTATTCTTACGATACATTTCATTCAAACTTTGGATCTGGCAGGAAAGAGAGCTCTTCAGAGGTCTCTCAAGCATTCTAACATGTGAATCATACTAACACCAAGGCAATTAAAATATGCATATATTAGAGAGGTCAGAGTGATAATACGGAGGGTAGGGCATTTGCCTTGCACGTGGCTGACTCAGGTTCAAAATCCAGCATCCAGCATATGGTCCCCCAGGACCTACAGGAGTAATTTTCAGAGGCAGGAGTAACCCCTGAGCATCACTGGGTATGGCCCCAAAACAAGCAAAATTGGAGTATCAGTCCCTCCAAATTAAAGAAAAGAGGACTTCAGTGTGTCTACTTAGGCAGGTAAGAGATGACATTATTAGTCAAGGGAAGATGTAAGAATTCTGATAAGGGGCTGGAGCGATAACTCAGGGCACTTGCCTCGCACATGGCCCACCCAGGCTTGATCCCTGGTATCCCATACGGTCCCTGGAGCACAGCCAGAAGTGACATCTAAGCATCCCCGGGTGTAGCCCAAAAAACAAACAAAATAAAAGAATCCTAAGGTATGCTGAAACCTCCTCCCCCACAATGTTTTTAATCACATCTAAAACAAATTATTATAAAAAAATATGTAATACGGAGCGATAATACAAGAGGTTAGACTTGCCCTGCATGCAGCTAAACCCAGTTTGAATCTCTGGCACCACATACTGTCCCAGCACTGAGCCAGGAGTAGGTCTTCAGCATCGTGGACCAAACCCTTCTCCCCTCAGGGAAAAAAAAAAAAATATATATATATATATATATTATATATATATATATATATATATATATATAGGGCAAGGCTGAAGATCACAGCCAATCACTAACACAGCCAGTGGGATTTACTAAGCACCTTTTCAGGCCCAAGGCAACCAAAAAAGGTCTGATAAAGACGCAGTGAGTGGGGAGGAAGGAGGGCAGAGAAGCTGGCTGCTCACAATCCTCCCAACTGCTCAATTTTTCAATTCTGAAAAATCCACATCACAGTTTTCACATCATTTTATATTTTTATGCATTTAAATGAAAATTTCCTAAAATTTTAGAAAATTTCTAAATTTAGAAAATTTTCTAAAGCTTCTACTATTTTGACTGAAACATTTCAGCTAGTTGGGGGGCGGTGAAGGGGAGAGGGAGCAACAAATCTTTCACCATCACCTCAGGTCATCTCACGTCTCCCTGAGACTACAGCTCTCTGGAGAAGTCTGTCGACCCACAGTAAATCTGAGGAAAGGTGCTGAGGAGTGCGTCCAGATTTGCATTTCAGTCCCGTTTGTTTGTTTTCTCCAACTCCAGATTTGCATTTCCAACTGCCCTTACCTATGCCAAACTCAACATCTAAGCTGAACTTATCTCTCCATCCCGACTCCTCCCTCTATTAGAGACTATTAAAGACTGATAATAGGCAGCTCCTCCATCCAGTCCACCCAGTCCTCCAAGTCGGGAGTCATTTTTGGCTCCACCTTAGTGCTTGTATTTTCTGGCTTCCATCAAGAACTAGTCGGGTATTTACTTACTCCTTTGATTGTGGAGTCTCGCCCTCTCACCCAGTGGGATACTCCTGGCTCAGAGGACTATGTGGTGTCAGGCACTGGACCCAGGGCTCCTACATGCAAAGAACCTACACCAGCCCTCTGAGCATCCTCCTGGCCCTAGCTGTGATTTTTTTTTTTCTTTTTGGTAGTGGGAAGGGTTCACACCAGGGCTACTCCATGCTCCGCTTGAGGGTCACTCCCGGCGGTGCTCAGGAGACCGAGCCTTGCTAGGGACTGAACCTCCTACATGCAAAGCCGGCCTCCCGCCCACTGAGCTGTCTCTCTAGTCATACTTGTGAATTCTTGTCTTAATCCAAGGCCTTCTTGTGAGACACCAGGAAGCTAGAAAAATTAAATATCTTGACAAGGGTATCTGATGCAAATTTTTAAAAATTACAGAGTGGACAGAAAAATAACACAGCAGACGAGGCACTTGCCTTGCATGCATCCAACAGAGAGTCAATCCCTAGCCCCACATACAGTTCCCTGGGCACAGCCAGGAATGCCCCTGAGCACTGAGCCCGGAATAAATCCTGAGCACAGTCAGGGCCAGGTATAACCTAGAAGTCAAACCAACAAAAAAAAAACACCATGGAGGGGCGAAAGAGAGAGTACAACAGGACAGGACGAAGCACAGCTCCGGACGGAATCCCAGCCCCAGCCTGGTCCCCAGCCTGAGCACCCGGACTGCATGGAGCAGGGGCAGAGACAGCTCAGAGGGGCAGAACATAAGCTCCGCTTGCAGGAGGCCCAAATCTTAGCCCCAGCACCTCTGGTCCCCCAAGCACTGTTCTGGAGTTCCTAAACAAGGCCAGGTATGGCCAAAAATATAAATTAATTAATTAATTAATTAATTAATTAATTAATTAATATAAAACCATGGAGCTGTACCTTTAGCTTACTTTATGCGCTTAACTAGATGTGTGCAGGGCTGGAACGATAGTACAGCGGGTAGGGCGTTTGCCTTGCACACAGTCAACCCAGGTTCAATCCCCGGCATCCCATATGGTCCCTCAAGCACCAGGAGTAAGTCCAGAGCATCACTGGGTGTGACCCCCTAAGAGCCTAATAATAATAATAATAATAATAATAATAATAATAATAATAATAATAAACAACTGCATATATGTAACACCTGAACTATAAAATTAACTATTGGCAGCCAGAGTGACAGAACAGCACATAAGGCTGTAAGCAGTTGCCTTGCACTTGGCCAACCCAGACCCAGGCCCTGGCACGCGTCTGTCCCCCAGGCTGCCAGGGGTGAGCCCCGAGTGCAGAGCCAAGAGTAAGACCTGAGCACCTAGTGTGGCCCCAAAGCAAACAACTTGAGTATCAATGCCCTTCTCTTTAATGGTTGCTACATTCTCCTCCACATCTGTTCAGCCACCATGAAGACACTTCCTGTCACCAGTCATCCTAATGGCCACACCATACTACTTGTCACAATCTTTCACCGAAATTAAAAATCGGGTCCGCGGAGATAGTACAGCAAGTAGGGCGCTTGCCTTGCACACGGCCCTTCAATCCCAGGTGCCACGTACGGTCCCCTGGGCCCCGCCAGGAGTAAGCCCCGAGCACTGCCAGGCATGGCCCAAAGGAAGAGTTCACAGGAGCAGCCCGCGGCAGCCTGGGGTGACACCTCTCTCACCCCAATGGGCCCGAGGGTAGAGTGTCAGGTCAGAGAGAATAATTCTTGAGTCATAAGATCTGACGGAAGGCCAGGGGATAGTCCAGCAATTCAGCACCACATGGCCCCCCGGATACAGTCCTGGAGGCCCCCAAACACTGCCAGAGTGACCCTGGTACTGCCCAGCGCCACAGAGGCCGAGCAACACCACCTCCTCCAGCCCGAGCACAGAATCACAGGCCTATTCAGTCAAGGATCACCAGGAGTGGCCCCAGGAGTGGCCCCTGAGCACCAACTGGGAGGGCTTCTCCCAAACAGTTTCATGGAATTCTGCCTTGTTGGACGCAGGGCTTGGTTAGGCCTGTCACCCCATTCTTCCTTCCTGGGACGAATCACGTGATGCAGTCCTCTGAGAACTCCCCAAGGGCCTTTATAATGGGGTGGGGGTAAGCGGGTAGAGGGGTGTGTGCTTGCTTCCGGGACACACTCCGGGAGCCTGGAGACTACTCCCAGTAGGAGTCGCAAATTCGGGCTCAGCAGAATACTGGAGCCCCCCAGGGCAGCCCTGGTGGAGCTCAGGGGAGCACACAGCCCCAGAACCCAACCCAGGGCCTCTGCAGACAAACACAGGCTCCAGCCCTTTGACTTACCTCTCTGACCTTGATGATTTTTAGACAAGGTTTTGATTTCAGAACCCACGCTGGCATGAATAAGGCTTTGGGGGATACTGAGATGGAATCAGTGTATTTTGCAAGTGTGAAGGATTTGAATTGGGACAGGGGAGTGTCAGAAGTGGTCCTTCCCAGTGCCCCCACTGCGGTGGTTCTTGGCGGCGAGCTTTGGAGGTTATTAGGAATAGAGGCAGGGAGGAGGGAGGAGAGAAAGCAGCGGTCTCTGGTGGCAGGACCACAGCTGTCTACGGACCTGGGGGAGAGCTGCACCAAGAATCAGATTTGCCAGAATCTAGAACTCACGCTTCCCAGCCTCACATGAGAGACCAATGGTTTGCGCTGGTTTACAGTCTGGCTACAGCTATCTGAGCACTCTAGGACATGGCGAAAGGGACACTATGCAGACAATATACTCTTAGATAATGCATGCAACATACTCTCAGCTGATACAGAAAAGTGTGGTGTGTGTGTGTGTGTGTGTGTGTGTGTGCATGCACGCGAGTGTGCGTGTGTGCAGGGACACACACAGAAGAACATTGGGGACAATACTTCAACTATTTGTGTATCACTTGCAGTCTGACCTCTAGACAATTTGGTGTATGCGTTTCTTAACAACAAAGGCCAGAGAGAGACAGCTCAAGTGCTGGCCCCTGAGAAGCACTGGCCCTCCCTGTCCCATCACACACTGCCAGGGACAGCCTCGGTTGTGCCCCAGCACCACTGGTTTGAGCCAGCAGAGTTCTGGCCGGATTTAGCTTAATAGAAGAAAAAAGAAACTACTAAAATCAGAAAATAGATACAAGAGTCCTCGTATCTAGATTCTACCAATTTCAATAAGCAACATTGAAAACAAAATACATTTGTTATACGCCTAAGGAGACAGGATGGGATTTGGAGGGAAACTGGGAATATTGGTGGAAGGAAGGTCATACTGGTGGCACTGGAACACTAAATGTCTGAGACAACAGCAATAATGAACAACTTCATAAATCACAGTGTCTGTAATAAAAATTTATTTTTTAAAAAGGATTTTACCAATTGTAGGAGTCGGAGAGAGAGGACAGTGGGTAAAGCACTTGCCTTGCACGCAGATGACCTGATTTTGATCCCCAACATCCCATATGATCCCCAGGGCCTGTCAGGAGTGATTCCTGAGTACAGAGCCAGGAGGAATCTTTTAGCACTGCCAGGTGTGGCCCCTAAACAAAACAAAAGATTTTGACAATTGCCTAATGATCTGTTTCATAGCAAAAGATAATCCGGGATCAGTGTATGGCATTCTACCTCCTTAGTTCCAAGAGGGAAAAAGGGAAGTTGTAATTACACATGATGACTTAGAATAATACTGAGCATAGGTTTCAAGAATCCGATGAAAGGACACAAAACAATTACATAATATTGGAGATTTATGCAACACCAAGGAAAGAATTATTGGGAAACAGAAACAGACACTTCTGATGAAGACAGAATCGCATAACCATGATTCTTTTAACAAATTAACAGTAGGATGACACCAACTGTCCTGTCCCCACAGAACCTGTCCTCCTACTGGATATATTGAAACAGTGTCTGAAAAACTTATGTCCAATATGAACCACCTCTTATTATTTAGTAATCAAAGAATTGTTAACCTGCCTTTTCCATTACATGAACCCCAGTGATTTCCCACAGTATGTCCCATTGGCCCTTCAACCAGTTATCAAAATGATCTTGCCTTGAAATTTTATTGAAATGCTCCACACATACCACAGAAAAAGTTTCTAGCTTTGTGCCCGCCACAAGATGTTCCATGTGATACACGTGTGTTTCCAGCAGTATCCTCTAGTCCAGCAGGCAAGGTTAGGGAAGTGGGGAGTCCCCGTACTAACAGCCAGGATACTTTCCCAACTCTTGTCAATAAGTTGCTGATTCAGAAGAGTCTGAGTAAGCCCCCGCCCCCCACCCCCAGCTAGCTGTAGAACGAGTTCTTGTTTGTTTAGGATTTGGGACCACACCCAGCAGTGCTCAGGGGTTACTGCTGGCTCACACTCAGGAGTCTCTCCGGGCCATGCTGCGGGAACGATAAGTGAAGTCAGGACTGAACTCCGATTCGCTACACACAAAGCAAGCACCCTACCCACTGTACTATCTCTCCAGCCCCATCTTCTGTTTCATTTAGCTGGTTCATTTCTATTGCTCTAAACAGGAAGAATTTAGCAATATTTTCATCTTAAAATATCCAAAATACCTTGTCTACACTTACTAGGAATTTATGCTATGCCTGCATACTTTGAAAGCTCTCATAATTCTTCTTTTAACGGCTCCCAACTTTATCAATTTTATGCATCTGGAATGCTGTTTACTGTCATACCTGAAATAATACAGTAAAAAATTACAAGTATTTTCCTACATTGAGACATCAGATACTTTTTCTGATCATCTTTTTCCCAATTTTTCATTAAGTGACATGAATTAAATGCCACAGAGGAACAGATTTTTTTAAAATATGAACTAGCATTTTCAAGTTGGGGATATAACTCAGTGGTAAAATACAGGTCTCCAATGCATGAGACTTGGGTTCAATCCCTGACAATCCCTCACACACACAAACCACAATAAACATTCAAATTAAAAAGTCACTGAAAACCATAGTCAAAATTCAGATAGTACTGTATCCGCTTTAGTCTCTCTAACTACAGAGAACAAGCTCCTAAACAGTTAAGACTTTCATGGTCAGAGAGATCACAAACCAAAGGGAAAGTAAAAGATCATTTAATATGAGATTTTAGGAAAACTGACTACTTAAGAAAATATTTTTAGGGGCTGGAGCAATAGCACAGCAGGCAGGGCGTTTGCCTTGCACATAGCCGACCCGGGTTCAATTCCCAGCATCCTATATGGTCCCCCGAGCACCGCCAGGAGTAATTCCTGAGTGCAGAGCCAGGAGTAACTCCCGAGTATCGCTGGGTGTGACCCAAAAAGTAAAATAATAAATAAAATTTTTTAAAAAAGAAAATATTTTTTATGCTTTACATGTCATACTATGGCAGAGACCCTGACTGCCCCCCTAAACTACTCTCCCTCCCTCCAGAACAGCCTGCCCAGTTACAGCTAAGCCCACTTCTCCCAATCACTGCAGAGCTGGGGGAGGCTCAAATCTGGCTCAAAGACTGAAGGGAAGGGCCAGGGCCAGGGCCAGGTTACACACATCCCTGAAAATAGCAGTCGCTTTCCCTCCACTTTTCCTCTCCTGGTGGGCTGGAAGAAAGGTGGGAGAAGATTCCGCTGCTAATGAAGACAACGTCTTAAAGGTACAGAAGCACCAGGATGCCTGATCCCCTACCTACATGGGCTACCTGACCACCTCCCGACTACATAGGAAACAAAGTATTTCTATTTTGATGTTTCACTAATTGATGCAGTTGCGGGGTGGGAGGGCGAGGGAGAGAAGTGGGTCATACTCTCTGTGCTCAAGGCTTATTCCTTGCTCTGCGCTCAGGAGTCTCTCCTTTAGGTACTCGGGGGCCCAGTGTGGTGACCAGGATCTAATCTGAGCTACATGTAAGGCAAGTGCCTTCACTAACCCCAGTAATGTCTCACTAACTTGTTTTTTTTTTATGTCACAATGCAACAAAAACAAAAAGCAAAGGTGAAACTTCTATTTCCAAGTTGGAGTCAGGTAGAAACAAAGTATCACAAAGAACTAGAAAAATCAATATGCATTACTCCCCCCCAAAAAAAAAAGTTTGAATGACATTGGGATTGGGGGTGGAAGATGTGCGTGTGTCTGCGGGCTTCACCCAGAGGTGCTCAGTAGCTACTCCAGGCTCTGTTTCTGGGCCTGGCTCAGGTGCCGGGGCGGGGGTGGAGGATGGATGGGGCGGAGTAGGATACCTCTGGCCCCAGTCTGAAAGATACTGAAAAGCTATCGCCAACTATGCAAAGCAAGGAGAACAAAAAATTCCAGAGAGGGAAGAGTGTTTCCCAGATGAGCTGGAAGTACCAGTCATCTTTTGCTCCTACTAGTATTTGTCAAATTCGAGCATGACTTCATCACAACGAGACTTGCCACAAACATAAGAATTCTAACGAGGGGCTGAAGCGATAGTACGGCGGGCAAGGCGTTTGCTTTGCATGTGGCTGACCCAGGTTCGATTCCCAGCATCCCATGTGGTCCTCAGAGCACTGCAAGGAGTAATTTCTGAGTACATGAGCCAGAAGAAACCCCTGTGCAACGCCAGGTGCGACCCAAAAGAAGAAGAAAAAAAAAGATTTCTACCGAAAGGGTAAAAACAAAGAGCAAAGCTCCTGAGAGTTGTCTAGGTCACTATGAGCTGTAAGAAGCGCCCCCCTCCATTCCCCCCGCCCCCCCACACACACACCTCCTACAGGCCCAGTTTTCTATACAAGACATTCACTGAGCGCTGGGAAGCTGGAGGGCTAGACTAGCAGGGAACCTGTCACAAGCTCCAACAGCTCGGTGAAAGGAGGGTCCTAGAGGCATCTCTGCTCACTCCAAGGCACTGGATTCACCCAAAGCTGCAGCCCAGCCCTGCCCCTGCTCAATCCCAGGTTAGATAAGAATCGCTCATTTTTCCTAACATGGCAAGAAAAGGCGGCAAGGCAAGGGCACTGACTTTTCTCAGGTCTTTCATGCATAATGACATAATGTCCAGCAATCAATCAAAAACTACTTTTCCCAGAGGCAGGGAAGAAAGATCTCACTCAAAGCGGAGGAAATACCCCACCGTCTACATGGTCACCTCGCATTATCCCAGCACCGCCCGCCCTGGGAAATCCCACAAGCTGGTCTTTTCTCCCTTTAACTGGATGTGTCCAAAGCAAATATTGCTTTTTAAATTTTTTTAATACTTACGAAAGTGTTAAAATAATTTTCAAACATCAAAGTGTCTCAGGAACCCACAGCCTCGTTCTGCCAACAATCATAATTATCTCATTTTTCCCCATTCGTTCAACAAATATTTCATTTCCGTCTGTCAAGAAATGAACCGTAGAGGTCAGAGGTTTAGCACTTGTTCTGCATGCAGCTGCAGCTGCAAACAGCAGATCCCAGCAATATGGCCCATGAGCACCGCTTGGTGTTGCACCTGTGCAGAGCCAGGTAGCCATTAGGTTATGGCCCCTGAGCACTGCCAAGAGGAGCCAAAAGAAAAAAAAAGGAAAAAATGCACTTTGGGGGCCTGGGAGATAGCTCAAACTTCCCCAGCACTACATGGTCCCTAAGCACCTGGCTGGGAGTATTTCTCCGAGCTTCTGCCAGGGGTACACTTTGGGAAATGGGGCTTTAGATCTTAGTTTTCCATTAAACGAAGCACGAAAGCTAACATTCGTTCATTTATTCATCCATTTACTCAAGTAAAGTATTTATCGAGCCTTCACTATAAGCATGATCTGTGTCACTGTAATAGCACACTAAGAGAGATACGCCGGAATAGTCAGATACTTACTAAAAGTCAGATAGACATAAGTGCTATAACCAGAAGGGGGGGGGGAAATCACGGAACATGTTGCAGAGACAGGACAGGCAGGAAGAACCTCTCTACAGAAGGTAAAGGGTAGGCAGAGTCCCACGCGGAACGGGGAAGAGAAGGAAGAGCCACGTTTTCCAGGCTGAGGTAGGTCCTGTACGGGCAGAGCCCTGCGGCAGGTGCGGCCTGCGGTTCAGGGAAGAGCGGAAAGGCCAGTTTGATGGAGGGCAGCGGCCAGGCTGGATTTAACGTTCCGTGTGTGGGAACGCCAGATCATTGGGCCCTGTGTGTCAACAGAAACTTGGTCTTTTGTTCTGAACCCAAGCCACTGGGAGTGGCCCCAGAGATAGTACTGTGGGCAGGGCTCCTGTCTTGTGCGTGGTCTACCAGGGTTTGAGCCCCAGCACCCCACATGGTCCTGTGAGCCCTGCCAGGAGATCCCTGAGCACAGATGCCTAGCAGCGTGTCCTTCTCGGATGCAAAGCGTAAGGAGCCCTTTCCCCCGTCCAGGGCTGAGGAGTTCGCACAGGGTCAGGAGCACGAGCTTTGCACGTCAGCACCCCAGGGTCCTCCAAGCTGGAAAGGGAGGGGAGCTCTAAAGGACCCCAAGCACGGCCCCAGCCCCAGCCCAGAGCACGCAGCCATCCGCCATATCACAGGAGTGGCCTCTGGCCCCCTGAGCACAGCCTGGGAGTCCCCCCCCCCACCCCGGAGAAACGGTGAAAGGCGGTGGGAAGGAAGCTGGGGACGATGGTGCAGGGAAGGTGTGACACCGGTGTGGGAATACTGTATGTCTGAAACCCGACTAAGAATAACCATGTAAAACCCATGGGCCAGTGCCCTAGTGTCAAATTGGTTGTTTTTGTTGTTTGTTTGTGTGGGGGCCACACCCGGCAGGGCACAGCGGTTACGCCTGGCTCTGCACTCAGTAATCACTCCTGACTGTGCTCAAGGATAGGGAATGCGGGGACCAAACGCAGCCAGTCACATGCAAGGCAAGTGCCCTCCCGCGGTCTCTCTCCTCCTATCTCTCTGGCCCCTCCAATCTTTTTTGAAAGTGAACGGAGCTGGAGAGAGAGGCTGAATCCCAGCATCCCACATGGTCCCCCACCGGGAGGGATTCCCGAGTGCACAGCCAGGAGTAACCCATGAGCATCATTGAGTGTGGCCCAAAATCAAAACCAAAAAAGTGAAGAAGTCCCATATTTAGAGACGTTTGCCCCCAGGGAACTGCTAGATTCATTTTTTTCTCCCCACCAGTTCAGTAGATGCAGAACAGCTACCCTCCTATGGGGTTATTATTCCCATGTGTTTACATAAATATCTTTACTATATCAATACAGAGCACCTGCCAATATTGACCTGGATGTTCTCATCCTAATAAACTAAAGCTGTTATCTATCTTTTTGCAACCTAGGTTGCACAATGTTTCTGAGATGTACCCATGTTGATAAGATAAAATTTTTTCCATTGCTCTGTATATTCCACTGTATAAAAAGGTCATACTGCTTTTTTTTTGCGGGGGGGGGGGGATTCTCCTATTAAGGGACTGCTGGACTGCTGGGTTATTTCCATTTTATTTTTATTTTTAAATTTTTGGGTTATGCCCAACAATGTTCAGGACTCCTGCACCGAACTCGGCAATCACTCCCAGCGGAGCTTGAGACCATATGTGGGTCCAGGAACAGAGCCCGGGCTGGCTGCATGAAAGGCAAGCACCTTACCTACTATCCCTCCAGCACTTCATACACACACACACACACACACACACACACACACACACACACACAAACCCCACACACAGAGGTTTTGGGGGTCACAGCCAACAAAGCACAGGGGTTACTCCTGGCTCTGTGCTCACAAATTACTCCTGGCAAGCTCAGGGGACCCATATAGGGTGTCAGGGATTAAACCTGGGTAGGCTATACACAAGGCAGGAAATCTACTTTCAGTCCCCAGGTATAGAACTTCCAGGGAAAACAATTCTAGAGAATTTTAGGGAAAACAACAGTCTGAATTGCACTGAGTCCTTCTCAGAAAAAAAAAAAATTGTGATAGAAACCTAAACACCAATACTTCAAAATTGTGACAAGGTCTTTAAAGTGATAATCAAGCTAAAAGGTCACTGGGTGGGCACTACCTATTATGACTGGTGTCCTGATAAGAAAAATATTGGAAATCTCCAAGTCAAGAAGAAACTAACACTGCCCACGCCTTGCTCCCAGGGGCCTCCAGAACTATGACAAATACACTTCTGTTGCTTACAGCACAGAGTCTGAGGGGCTGTGTTTTGACGGCCCTGCCAATAACAGTGTTCAACGCATACTTACAGCTTATCAGAGAGTCCTGATAACCAATTTACAGAATCACTGCGTATTCCAAAATAAAAAGCATCCTACTGTGTTGCATGTTTCAAGGGCAATTAAGCATTAACTGAGCTGGGCTCGGTGCATGCTAGCATCCTCAGCACCCCACGGTCTCCCACACACTGCTGGGCACAGCCCTGGTAACCCCGGCCCCCTTCCCAAACGGGAGTCAAGACAGAACTCAATAGCTAAAGTACACGCTTTGCATGCAGGAGTTTATTTCCAGTAAAGCATGGAGCCCTGAGCACCACCAGGAACAAATTAGCCTCTGAGCATCATTGGGTGTGACCCAAAAACAACAAATAGTTCCACAAAACATCCAAAACCTTGTTTTGGGGCCAGCACTGATTTATGAGAGGTTTGTTTCAGTTGTATTATACACATGAACATATACAACACGTAAGTCACATTAAACATACCCACATCCAGTGCGCATTTGGTTATCGTGATGTGAAAAGGCTATTTCTGCACAAGCTTCAATAAAGTCACATTGAAGAAAACTTCAGAAATGAACGACTGGGGCTGGAGCAATAGCACAGCAGGTAGGGTATTTGCCTTGCACGCGGCCAACCCGGGTTCAATTCCCAGCATCCCATATGGTCCCCTGAACACCACCAGGAGTAATTCCTGAGTGCAAAGTCAGGAGTAACTCCTGTGCATCGTCAGGTGTGACCCAAAAAGCAAAAAAAAAAAAAAAGAAAAGAAAAGAAAGAAAGAAATGAATGACTGCCTACTGAGCAGGAACCCAGGAGAGCAGGACAGCGAAATTTCCTAAGACCTGAAGGGTTTTCCACTCCCCATCCTCTCTGAAGTCTCACTCATGCCACGGAGGAAAAGCCATCTTTAAGATGGACAGGAGAAGGGCGGAAGTAACAGTACAGCAAATAGGGCACTTGCCTTGCACGCACCCGACCTGGGTTTGGGGTGGGGAGAAAGAGGAGGAGGAGGAAGAAGAGGAGGAGGAGGAGGAGAAGGAAAAGGAGAAGAAAAAAGAGGAGAAGGAGAAGGAGGAGAAGGAGAAGGAGGAGAAGGAGGAGGAGACGAAGGAAGAAGAAGAAGAAGAAGAAGAAGAAGAAGAAGAAGAAGAAGAAGAAGAAGAAGAAGAAGAAGAAGAAGAAGAAGAAGAGGAGGAGGAGGAGGAGGAGGAGGAGGAGGAGGAGGAGGAGGAGGAGGAGGAGGAGGAGGAGGAAGAAGAAGAGGAGGAGGAAGAGGAAGAAGAGGAGGAAGAAGAGGAAAAGGAGGAAGAGGAAGAGGAGGAAGAGGAAGAGAAAAGAAAAGGTAACAAGAGAAAAGAAAACAAAAGAGGCAGGCCTGGGGATGGTAGGGCAACTGGGGACACTGGTGGAAGGAAGTGGGCTCTGGTGAAGGGATTGGTGTTGGAACATTGTATGCAAAGAGTTTAATCATGAAAAACTTTGTAATTTACAGAGATTCAATAAAAAATAAATTGTTTTTAAAATGAACATGAGGGGTGGAGAGAGTACAATGGGGAAGGCCCCTGCCTTGCATACAGCCGACTCCAGTTTGATCTCCGGCATCCCATACAATCCCCTGAGTACCACCAGGAGTGACTCTATGTGCAGAGCCAGGAGTAACCCTTGAATATGGCCGGGAATGGCCCCAGAACAAACAAAAAAAGAACAACCACCTAAGGGGCTGGGGAACAAAACAGCAAGTAGGACAAGAAGGATGGCCCAAGTAATGGTCCCCAGAGCCTGGTCAAAGTGAGCACTGAGCAGTAAGCCCTGAACACAGCCGAGAGTGGCCCCAAAAGAAAAACAACAAAAATAAGATGGATATGAGCCACAAAATGCACTGCCAAAACAGGGACCTCCATGCCAATGCCCCAGCCTAAACGGGGCTCTAGGACAGCCACGGTCGCCACTTGGCCTTGGGATATCAGGGGACAGTTCTCTGTAGGACCGAAGCCATCCACACCTAGTGGGGCAACAGCTTGAATATGTCGACTTCTCTGAAAACTGCCAAGTTTCAGGTACAGAATGTCCTCCCTCACCTCTAGGATATAAAGAAACACGGTAAGGAAACGACAACGGCCAAAGGCAGCAGAACTCAGAGATGGTCCCCAACAGGGAGTCCGTCCCTGCAGGGGGTGGAGGGGAGGACACTGGGGCACCCGACTGGGGGGCGGTGTCGGGATGTTCCTGTCCTCATCGATATCAGACATCTCGGTGCTTGAAATCAAATAAAAGCTGCCAAACTGCACTAAAAAGCAATCGCACCGACTTATGTAAGCTCCCACGCATCTATTTAAAGATGGTCAGTACCCAGAGTTGTAGCTCTGTTGGTTCATTTGGGGGAGTGTGCCTCAGCCCTGGCGCCCGGTGGGTATGGCCCTGTGAGCCCGGCGGTGAGCCAGGTGGTGCTGGGAGGAGGGAGCACTGTGCATGGTGTAAGGAGCCTACCGATGTAAGGCAAGTGCCATCATCCCTGTATCATCTCTCTGGCCCAGATTTGTAGTTTATATACTTACAAATGCATACAGTGACTTTCCAATTGCTTCTCAGCAGGGCTGAAGCAACAGCACAGTGGGTAGAGCGTTTGCCTTGCATGCGGCCGACCTAGGTTCAATTCCCAGCATCCCATACGGTCCCCTGAGCACCACCAGGGGCAATTCCTGAGTGCAGACCCAGGAGTAACCCCTGTGCATCGCTGGGCGTGACCCAAAAAGCAAAAAAATAAAATAAAATAAATCATTTTTCAGTAAGTGCCTGTTCAGTTTCGGTTTTCTACTGTAAGGTATGCTTTATTTCTCACTAATTTGTTAGGGTTTCGCAGACGGTGTATTAGCCTTCCCTTAGTAATAGTACTAAATACACACTCCCAGTCCTTGCCTTGTTCTTTTCAGTTTTGGTGTGGCTTTTTCTGTTGTGTCATATTGTACAGAAGGCTTCTGCTTTTTAAATAACAGGTTTTAATAAGATATCATTAACAACATACTATTTAATCACCCTTTTTGAGAGCCAGTGTGCTGGTTTTTATGACCGTCCGTGTGGTGCAACCACCACCCACCAACCATAAGTTAATTTTAAAGCATTTTCATTACCGCCCAAAGAAACTCCGTACCTATCAGAAGCCAATCCACAGACTGCTCAACTCCCAGCCCCTGGCAATGTCCTAATCCACTTTCTGCTGCTGTGAATTTACCTCTCTTGAACATTTCACATAAAAAAATTCACAATGTGGGCTCTTAACACTCCGCATGTTCTATAATGATGGTGGCATTTCAAATTAGCGGGGAATAGTGTAACATTTATCTGTACCTCGTTTCTCTTTATTGTTGACATAATACGCAACTGTATGGATATGTTCTATTTTGATTACTCATCAGTTGATGAACATTTAAATTATTTCTGTCTGGGACCAGAGAGATTGTCCAGGGGTTCAGGTTGCACCAGCTGACTCTGGTGATACCTGGCGCCACTTACAATCCTCCCAGAAAGGAGCCCGAAGCACCTCTCGGTGTGGCCCAAAAAAACAAACAAAACAAAACAAAAACTATTTCCACTCTTTTGGCTACTAGAAGCAGTGCTGCTACAAATATGAAGGTACTAGGTTTTATATCTACATAAATTTAACTTCTCTAGAGGCAACTTGCTGGGTCATCCGGAAACTCTATGTCAAACCTTTTCAGACCCGTTCTCCAGAGTGGCTGCATCGTTTTATGGTTCGCAATGCTCTGTACGAGACTCCAGCTGCTCGGCACTCTCACCAACACCTACTGTTGCCTGCACTGCTGGGTGGCGTCCGCCACAGGCACAACCAGAGGGGCTAGAGAGGACACACTGTGGCAGGGACTCACCCCGGGCCCTGGCTCTTGCCCCCACCCTTCTTCTCTTGAGCTTCCCGCCTGGCTGCGGAGCGTGCCCTCACGGGGGCTCTGCTTTGCACTCACTCCTCGACCACAGCTGATGTGAAGTCTCCTCTCGTTCCCAACGTGGCAGCATTGGCCGTTTGTGTTCTTTTAGTTCGGGCACCAGCACTTACAACAGCACTAATAGTGTGTAAGGGGTACAACATCACTGCCTCACACCTACCAGCCACCGGCCAACATCGCCACTCTAGGCCAGCTAGAATTTAAGGTTTTGTTCACTTGGGGCTGCAGAAATAGGACAGGGGCTAGGACACCTGTCTTTCATGTGGCCAACCACAGTTTGGTCCTCAGCATGGGATATGGCCCTCCTGGCACGGACCGAACTGACCCGAGAGCACAGAGCCAGTAGTAAGCCAGATGCACTGCTGGGAGTGGCCCCAAGCAAAAACTACCAGAATTAATTCACTGCATTAAACTTGTGGTCGGGGGCTGGGGAACACGGTTCAATTTCTAGCACCACACAATGGCCCCCAAGCCTCCCCAGGAGCGAGTGACCCCTGAGCACCAAGGTGTCCAGGAATAAGGTCTGAGTGCTTCTAGGTGTGTCCCCCAACCCGAAACAAGATTAAAATGGCTTGTTGTTTTTCACAATTCAGCAAAACAATCACGTTAGCCAAATCCCTTTCTCATAAGCTGGTACAAGATATAACATAGGGCCACGCTAGAGGTAAACGTCTTCCCACTGAAAATTTGAGAAGGTGGGGCCACACCCAGCAGTGCTAAGGGGCTATTCCCATGTCAGTGCCTGAGACCAGGCGGAGCTGGGGGTACACCTGGCCTCCCGCGTGCAGTCTACACTGCAGCCCGCTGAGGCGTCTCTACTGCAATGTCAACACTTCTCAAGAAAGGTGTGCTGCTGGGGCTGGAGAGATAGCACAGCGGGGAGGGCATTTGCCTTGCACACGGCCGACCCGGATTCAATTCCCAGCATCCCATACGGTCCCCTGAGCACCGCCAGGGGTAATTCCTGAGGTGCAGAGCCAGGAGTAACCCCTGAGCATTGCCAGGTGTGACCCAAAAAAAAAAAAAAGAAAGAAAGGTGTGCTGGGCTCGGGTCACCACAGGCGCCGAAGCCTGTGCCAATGAGCTGAGAGCCAGCAGTCACAGCCAGCGCAGGCGTGACCACCAGGGGTCCAGGCCGGAGTAGCGGGGAGCATTCCCCAGAGCAGGGAGAAGAAGCGAATCACGCCAAGGTGCCATGCGGTGTCCACCGCCAGAATGGAGGGGATGGAGCTCGGACCAGGGCCCAGTTCTGATGGGCAACCACAGGGGGCTGAGGGCTGGGGGGCAGACTTTCTGCCCGCTGTGTTCCAGACCACCCTGTCTGCTGCTCTGCCAGGCTGCTGCAGAGCAGATCTGAGAGTGGGGGAAACAGCTACGCCCACGCAGACCCCCTGCCACTGACCTGAAGCACGGCAGGGAGAGCCCCTTGCCGAGTCCTGTTCCTAGGTCAGAGCAATCACACAGCAGGTAGAGCACTCGCCTTGCACGCAGCTGATCCAGGTTCAATCCCCAGCACAACGCATAGTCCCCCAAGCACGGCCAGGAGTAATTTCGGAGTGCAGAGCCAGGAGTATAGCACTCCCAAGCATAGCAGGGAGTGCCTCCACCCCCACAAAAAAAAAAAAGAATTTGCTAGAGGTCTCAGAGCCAGTCATAAGTGATCCCTGAGCACAGGGCAGGGAGTAACCCATGAGCACTGTTGTGTGGTCCAAAACCCTAAACAAACAAAAAGAACTTGTTCCGGGATGAAGTGATAGCACAGCGGGGAGGGCCTCTGCCTTACACATAGCCGACCTGGGTTCGATTCCCAGCATCCTGTATGGTCCCCTAAGCACCACCAGGAGTAATTCCTGAGTGCAGAGCCAGGAGTAACCCCTGTGCATCACTGGGTGTGACCTAAAAAGAAAAAAAAAAAAAGAACTTGTTCCACGGTTAGCTCTGGAGGTTCAACGAGGTGTCTTCCAAATCAGTAACTTTTCCTTTTTTCATTTTTGTTTCTGTTTTTAACTTTTGTTTTTGGTTGCTTGTTTTTGAGTTGGGCTGGAGCCATAGCACAGCGGGTAGGGCGTTTGCCTTGCAGGTGGCCGACCCGGGTTTGATTCCTCCATCTCTCCCGGAGAGCCGGGTAAGCTACCGAGTATCCCGCCCACACAGCAGAGCCTGGCAAGCTACCCGTGGCATATTCAATATGCCAAAAACAGTAAAAAGTCTCACAATGGAGATGATATTGGTGCCCGCTCGAGCAAATCGATGAACAACGGGATGACAGTGTTACAGTTTTTGAGTCACACCCAGTGATGTTCGGGGCTTACTCCTGGTTCTGCACTCAGAAATTACTCCTGGTGGTGCTTGGGGGACCATAAAGAGTGCCAGGGATCAAACCCAGATCAGCTGTGTGCAAGGCAAGTACCCTACCTGCTGTACTATGTCTCCTGGCCTCATGAATCAGTTACTTATTAGCAGAGTTGGGGAATTATCCTGGTTGTACAAAAAAAAAAAAAAAAGAAGGACTCCCTGATTCCCAAAACTTGCCTGCTGAAAAGGAGTACGCTGCTGGAAATACACGTCTAAAGTGGAATCGCTTCTGGCAGGCACAAAGCTAGAAGCTATTTTCTCTGGTATGTATGGTATGCGGTAGGGACTGACTCTACATTTCGGTAAAATTCCAAGGAAAGATCAGCCTCTATAATTAACTCTCATGAGATAAAATCTGTTGTGTATACACACACACACACACACACACACACACACACACACCAGGAATCAAACCCAGGGCCTAACACATGCAAGGCAAATACTCCACTGCTGAGCCACACTTCCATTCCCTCTAATATCTAATTTGCACTCCTTAAGAGTTTGGGGGCCAGGGCCAGAGGGATACTACAGTGGGTAGGGTGTTTGCCTTGTACACAGCTGACCCAGGTTCAATCCCCGTCATCCCATCTGGTTGGTCCCCTGAGCACTGCCAAAAGTAATTTCTGAGTGCAGAGCCAAGAGTGTGACCCTGAGCATCACCAGGTGTGACCCAAACACACACACACACACACGTTTTGGGGCCACAGCGGTTATGGCATTCTCCTCCAGCGGAGTCTGGACAAGCCCCAGAGCAGGGCAGGGGTGACTCAAACCTACACCCCCACTCCCTGCCCCCCACAAAAACAGTGAGTTCTAAACTGCCAAAGTTACATTCATATGATTTGACGTAATAAGACAAACCATATGAATATACACCAACTAACAACTGAGCTACTTATTTCAACTGTCCCGAAATCAGTCTTCTTCATTTATAAGGTGGGGGACCCAGTCCTGCGCAAGCCCTTGTGAAGATTAGCTAGGCAAAGAAGCTGAGAGGGCAAGGGCATGACTCAAAGGGATGGGGCGCCTTCAGCCCCTGGCTCTGCACTGTCCCTGGGGGCTTCACTAGGGAGTGACCTCTGAGCACCAAGCCAGAGGGGTCTTAATGTGGCTGGGTATGAGAAAGAAGAGGAGGGGAGGGGGAGGGGAGGAGAGGGGAAGGGCAGGGGAAGGGGCAGGGGAAGGGGAAGGGGAAGGAAAAGGGGAAGGGGAAGGGAAGGGAAGTTGTGTGAGGTCCTGGTCACAAGTAAATGGTACTTATTAGCACTATCATCCTTGGTTGCTTGCCACTAAGACCCTGCTTCTCTCTCTTTGAACTTCCTAATGCCATTCTTTCAGCAGTGTGTATGTGTGTGTGTGTGTGTGTGTGTATGTGTGTTCCTTCTCCCCATTTTTACATCATTAGTGCCCCCTCTTCTTGCCTAATGGTCTCTTTATTTTCCCAATTCTCATGGTACCAACTGCTACCCAATTTATTCCTTCAAACAAGATTTTTCTGGGCTAGAGAGACAGTACGGCAGGGAGGGTGTTTGCCTTGCACACGGCCAACCTGGGCCGGACCCCCAGCTCCCCAGGTCGTCCCCTCCGCCTGCCAGGAGTGATCCCCAACGCACAACCAGGAATAAGTCCTGAGCACAGCCAGGTATGGCCTAAAAAAAGAACCAAAAAAAAAAAGAATTCCTATTATATGTCAAGCACAATGCAAAGAAATAAAATTTCAGATTTGTGCTGAGATTTTTTTTACAACTTAGGCAGAGTTTATGATTACATTTAGAATTTAGGCAGCAACTGTTCAGACTAATTCAAAACTATCTTATTTGACAGGTCAGTATTTTATATAGAAAGCAGTTTCTAAATCTTTCCAGATCACAAAAATCATGAAATACTTTCCCCAGCCTCCAATATGGTATCAGAGGTCAGGGATTTAGCTCAAAGATATGTGTGAGGCCTTTGCACCACAGAAAAAGCAAGGTGACTGGCATTCACATTTTCTTACACTGGCATACATTCTCTTTTAAATTATCAAATAGCATCAGACTAATTGACAACAGACGCATTTTTAAAAATTAGCTTTGGGGCTAGAACAGTAGTACAGTGAGTAGGGCGTTTGCCTTGCACATGGCCAACCGGGGTTCAATACCCGGCATCCTATATGGTCCCCCCCCAGCACTGCCAGGAGTGATTCCTGAGTGCAGAGCCAAGAGTAACCCCTGAGTGTCACTGGGTGTGACCCAAAAAGGAAAAAGAAAATGCAGCTGGAGGCTTGAGAGATAGTACAACAGGTAGGGCGCTGGCCTTGCAAAAGGTCAACCTAGATTTAATCTGCAGTATCCCATATGGTCCCCTGAGCACTGCCTGGTATGGCCCAAAAACAAAACCCCAAGAAGAAGAAGCTGAACTCACAGGGGTTATTCCAGTTCTCTAGGCTACTACAATAAACATGCACAATCTCTACAATTAGAAGAAACATTTTAATTTGTTTTGGTTTGGCTTTTCGGGGCTACACCCAGTGGTGCCCTAGGACTCACAGCTAGGTGCTAGGGGCGGGGGGGAGGTGTTAGGGCCAATCCCAGTGGTGCTCGGGGGTGTCATGCCAAGAGTCTGGGGTTTCCACATGCAAATCATGCACTCCAGCTCTCTGAACCATTTCCCCAGGCCACAAAACTCATTTTAGAAGAAAAAACAGCTACTTTTACCTTCGTAATGAAGCTTGACTGAAGACTGGCATGCAACAAACATGAAATAAATTTTCTGAGATTAACTGAGTCCAGAGTAAAAGTGCTTTCTTGTTGAATCGGCCACAAATTATAAATGATGTTACAGAAGTCTTCTTAGAAGCTACTGAGAAGGCAACGGCCTTCTGAGGCCACAAACCACGTATTTGATCAAATGTAACACACCCACCCCGACTGCAAACTCCGTCTCAACGCAACCCTCTCAACTGCCTGTTCTGCCCATAAACACTGCTTCATTCTTTCTGAAATGGAATCCAAGTGAATCTCAACCATTAGCTATCTTCCTCAGAGAACAATGGGATTTCTAGGGCAGCAACACAAACTTTAAGAAGACAGTTAAAGGAAAAACACAAAAACCTCCTCCTGAAAGTTGGGGGGGCGGGGTATGCAGAGAGAGAGTGTGGCGGGGCAGTGTGCTCATCTTGTATGCAGCCTACTCAGGTTTGATCCCCAGAATCCCATACAGTCCCCTGATTCCTGCCAGAAGTGATCATTGAGTGCAGAGCCAGGAGTAGGCCCTGAGCAATGCTAGGTGTGCCCCACCCCCCAAAAAAAAAAGTCAGAGTAATACAAAGGTGGGGCCCAGGCACAGCAGCCAGGGCACTTGCCTTGCACGCACATAGCCAACCCAGGTTTTTTCATCTCTGGCACCACCAGGAGTGACTCCCAAGCACAGAGCCAAAGCCAGGAGAAAAGCCTTGAACACATAGGCTGGAGCGACAGCACAGCGGGTAGGGCATTTGCCTGGCACTCGGCCGACCCGGGTTAGATTCCCAGCATCCCATATGGTCCCCCGAGCACCGCCAGGAATAATTCCTAGCCATCACCGGGTGTGACCCAAAAAGGAAAAAAAAAAGTCTTGAGCACAGCTGGGTGTGGCCAAAACAAATCCAATGGTATATCTTTTATTATGAAGACAGAAATCTTGAGTTGTGTTAAACTGGCGGAACAGATGGGCTTTGGGGCAGGAAATTAAGTTATGTTGTGAATAAAGTTCCCCCAGGAAAAATTTACTTGGAGAAAAAAAAAAGAATACAATGGTTTTTGTCTTGTTTCATAAAAATTTTTATTAAAGGGAATTCCTGAGTACCTCAAATGACAGAAATCTTCCATATCCAGGTAGTAACAGTGAATGGTTCTTCGGCTGAGAACAAATAGCATTTGAAACAAATAACTACTTTCATAAATTGTAAATCGTTACATTGTCTTTCTCTTCTGCTCTTTTAGGGAAATTTTTTTCCACTGGGAATTACAAAGATACAAAGTTACTGGAGATAAAGTTTCAGGTATAAAATGTTCAACAATGTACACCAATCCCTTTACCAGTGTTTACTTCCCTCCACCAATGTCCTGAGTCCTGTCATCCTCCCGTCCCTGGGTCCCCTACCTGCCCCACCGCCTGCCTCTCTGGCAGGGACATTTCTCCATTCACCATCATCTCAGTGTCCTACCCAAACTTATCCCCACGCCCAGGCCCACCCCTAACCCCACCCCCAGTAGCAAGCTTCCTACAGAAGACCAGTCATGCTCTTCATTTCTATTGCCTTTGGGCAACTGGTCTTGGGATTGTTGGTTTGTTTGGGCTCTTCTTTTTTAAAAAAAATTTATGGTTTTTGTTGTTTTGTTGGGGGCTATACCTAGCTATGCCTAGGAGTTATTCCTGAGTGCAGAGCCCTGCACTCAGGGCTCTGCAATCAGGCATCACTGCTGGCAGTTGTTCAGGGTATAGGATGCCAGGGATGGAACCCAGGTCAGCCACGTGCAAGGCAAGTGCCCTACCCACTTCACAATTGTTTGGCCCCTGCCTATGGGCATTTGTTATCCCCCTACAAACATTTTTTTATATCCCACATATGAGAGAGATCATTCTCTGTCAGTCCCTCTCCCTGCTCTGTTTTGTTCATCCCTCTCCCTGACTAACTTCCACTCATCACAATACTCTCCAGAGCCAACACATTGCCTGACTTCATCTTACATGCAAGTATCACTTTTGAAAAGCTGTGATGCCTTCAGTTATCTCACCAGGCCAGTGACACCTGAGCAGGTAAACTGGCCTTTCTAGCTCCTCCTCCTGTTTTTGCTCAGGAAAAAAAACTGCTCTCGGGGCCAAAGAGATAGGACAGCAGTCAGGGCGTTAGCCTTGCATGCAGCCAACGCAGGTTGGATCCCTGGCATCCCATAGGGTCCCCTCAGCACCTCTAGGAGTAATTTCTGAGTGCAGAGGCAGGAGTAAATCCCATGGATCACCAGTTGTGGCCCAAAAGCAAAAAAAAAAAAAAAGGAAAGGAAGGGAAGGGAAGAAAAGGAAGGGAAGGAAGGGAAGGGAAGGGAAGGGAAGGGAAGGGAAGGGAGGAAGGGAAGGAAGGAAGGGAAGGAAGGAAAAAAGGAAGGAATAAAGGAAGGAAGGAAGGAAGGAAGGAAGGAAGGAAGGAAGGAAGGAAGGAAGGAAGGAAGGAAGGAAGGAAGGAAGGAAGTCTCTCAACAGTTCCCAGTTCCTCTCATGCTATTATAGACTGCCCTACAATATCAGCTACTCATTGCTTACTTCAAAGTATTAGCAGCAGGACCCACATTTTATTCTCTCTGGTTTGTTTTGCGAGAACATAGCTTGTGCTTCAACTCCTCCTTTGGATAAAATCTCATTCTGGCAGTCAGAAGGTTCATATCCCGTTAAAACTATGCCTGGGATCCAAGAGCACAGGTGGTAAGGCCCTTGGCGAGCAGCCAACCTGCTCCCCTCAGTTCCATCCACAGCACCCATGGTCTCCCCCCGGCATTGCTGGGAGTGACCCCTAAGCACAGACACGGAGTAGCCCCGATGTACTACCGGGGTGGCCCTAAAACTAAAAAGTAGGAGAGGGGGAGCTCCTTCTAAAGGAAAGAAAGGCTCTAAGCTCTCTCAAAGTCAGGTCGTCCCGCTCCTGGGTTAATTCAGGGAAACTGCATACAGTTGCAGATCTCAAAAAATTATATAAAGAGTAGTCAGACAAGACTGAAGAGGCAGCATACTGGGTAAGGCATTTGCTTGGCACAGAGTAGACCCAGGTTCGATCCCCAGCATCCCATATTATGTTCCCCTGAGTACTGTCAGGAGTAATTCCTGAGTACAGAGCCAGGAGTAACTCCCATGCATCCCAGGGTATGGCCCAAAACCAATAAATAAATAAATAAAGCAAAATAATAAAATGAAAACAGGAGCAGGAAGACAACTTGGGCTGGAGCACAAGTCTGCGCGCAGAACGCCTGGGTTTGCTTCCAGGCACCGCACAGTCCTCTAAGAAATGCTGGGAGTGATCCAAACCCAGAAGGTACAATAAAACAAAGAGACTCTAGATGCAACGAAGACATGGCACTTATTTCATCAAATGTTAAATCCGCAGTAAGAAACTCTTGGTAATTAAAATCACTGATTACCAGAATATGCGGAGAAAATTCCCCACCGATCCTCTAGAGGTTTTAAAAGAACAGAATAGAACCATCTATCAAGACTCGTTTTAATAAAGTCCTACACAGCGATAAGCGGACTGAATTACATAAACCCCAAAGGTTCCTGCCAGCTCTGATGCTGCCCAAGCTTCGACGCGGACGCTTTCCAAGTTCCCCTGGCCCTAACGGCCGCCCTCTCTTCCCTGCAAAGACAGGCTGGCGGTCCTTTGCGTGGCAGCAAGGAGAGATGCTACTTACCAGGACTGTTCCCTAGGAAAATCCTGGGTGTACTGCCATCATCAAAACCCAGAAAAGGGGGTCAGAGAGACAGCACTGTAGGGTAACACAGCTGCCTCGAACGTGGTCAACTCTTAACACTGCATACGGTGTCCCAGCACCACTCAGAGTGACCCCTGAGCACAGAGCTAGGAAAAGCCCTTAAGTACACCGACCCTTGCACCCCCCCTCCCCTCAAAAAGGAAAAGGAATGGGGCTATGGAGATAGCGGCATGGTCTCAAGAGCAAGTTTTCCCAGGCTGAAGGCTGCATCTGCCCCACGGCACCTCCTGGGTCAGGGACTGGAAGCAAGCACGCCAGGGACAGGCCCGGGGACCATGGGTGTGGCCAAAGGAACAATCCCAAGAATGCAAGAATGTCTATGTCCATGAGGACACAGTCACCTCCAGCACTGTTGTCCTGGATCCTCACTACTGCCATCGTCATGCCACTTTGCAAACCAGAGGTCTTTTTCCACCCCACCCAGCAGCATCCGGGGGAGGCCTGGGGAGGGGAGGGACACCCCCAGCAGTGTTCAGGGGCGACTGTTGGCTGTGCTGGGAGGTGTCTCCCGACAGTGCGTGTGGGGCACCATGTGGTGCAGGAGATCGAACTTGGGTTGGCTGCATGCAAGGCAAGTGTCTTCACCCCAGTACTCTCTCTCTCCAGCCCCATCCAGCAATTCTACCACACGACCAGGGTGTCCTATAATTCAACTCAACTCTAACACTGCTTGATGGGAATATAAACAGGCCAGTGGCTGGGGAGACGGTATGGAGGGTCATCAAAAAAATGAAAAGAATTGTCCGTAGGATCCAGCAACTCCAGTTTTAGGAGAGTCTTCAAAAGATATCTGAACCCACGGTCACCGCAGCTAAGACTGAGGGGCCGCTGATGAAACTGCTTAAGCAAGAAGGCGGTGTGTTCTGTCATGCCTGTCATTTAACAGTGGGGACACTCTGGGGGGGAGATCTTAGGTAATTTCATCACTACAGACAGGCCACCGAGTAGTCATAAAATCCTAAATGACACATAACCCATTAAACAACTAGGTTATGTAACAGAGTTTAGCGGGACCACTAATGTATAAATGGGCTACTGGTCAATGAAACAAACTGATCAACTCATGACCTCACATACAATGGACTATTGTTAGCAGCGACGGAAAGGCTGATACATGCCTCTACACTGTTAAGTTGTAAGGACACTCACTGTGTTAAATAATGCAGTCTCTCTCTCTCTCTCACACACACACACACACACACACACACACACACACAATTCTGTGTAAATACTTATAGACATAACAAATTAATGGAGACAGAAAATAGAACGTAGAACCCAGGAATAGAGTTACTGTTTAATCAACAGAGTTTCAAAAATGCAAAGTTAGTTCAATGGGTAGAGCACATGCTTTCATGCAGGAGGCCCAGGTTCGATCCCCAGCACTGCATACCCCCCTGAGCACTGAGCTCAGAGTAGCCCCCAACACCACTGGATATGGCTCCAAAAAAAAAAAATGAAGTTATGGAAATGAATGCTGGTGTTGGCTGCAGAATGTTATGAACAGACTAAAGATTACTGAACTTTACACTTACAAATGGTAAAAATGTACATTTCATGTCATGTATTTTGCCTTAACTTTTGCTTTACAAGGGGGAAAAAGAAACAAAAACAAAGTAATGTCTGATTGCGTTGTATGCTGTTTCTACCAAAGGAGGGACACATTACTTAAATTCCAAACCCAAATCCAATAAAGGGGTATACATATACATCCACCTTTTCAAACAAAAACTCTTCAGAGTATAAGGGATTAGGATAGAAAGCTAGCTCAAAGGGTAAGAGCACAAGCTTTGCTTGCTGGACCCCTGGTTCCAGCCCTGAATTCACCCCCCACCCCCCAAAAAAGTGTAAGGGATCTTAGAAGTCTCTAGCTGGTAAAGTTCTCCAAAAGACAAATGGGAGAAAATGAAAATAAACTTGTATTTTGATCCAAAGGATGAGAGAGAGTACAGAAAGTAAGGTGCTTGGGGGGCTGGAGCGATAGCACAGTGGGTAGGGCGTTTGCCTTGCATGCGGCCAACCCAGGTTTAAATCCCAGCATCCCATATGGTCCCCCGAGCACCACCAGGAATAATTCCTGAGTACAGAGCCAGGAGTAACCCCTGTGCATTACCGGGGTTGTGCACAAGCAGTGTTCTTTTTTTTTTTTTTTTTGCCCAAAAAAGCAAAAAAAAAAAAAAAAAAAGAAAGTAAGGTGCTTGTCTCACATGTGGCCAGCCCTGGTTTGAATCCCAGCATGACATATACACCTCCAAGCACTGCCGGGAGTGATCCCTGAGCACAGATCCAAGAGTAAGCCCTAAGCACTGGCAGGTATAACCCCTGAGCACAGATTCAAAAGTAAGCTCTAAGAACTGTAACCCCCAAACTCCCTCCCCTGCCCCCCAAAAGAAAGCATTAAATAAGGTGGGGGGGGGACTTTTAAGGGGCTTTGGCTATAGCTCAACACTTGATTTGTACGGTGCAAACCTGGTTTCACTCCTGGACACACTCACTCTCTCTCTCTCACATACACACACGCGCACACACATACAAACACACACACACACACACAGGAGGGAGGAGGGAGAAGGAAACAAGAAAGGGAAAGAGGGAAAGCTGAAGGATTTGGTTTTTGGCACTTTAAAAGTTTTTCTAAAAATGAAGAGAGGAAAGAGAGAAAGAGATGGAGAGGAGAAAAATGTTTTAAAGAAACTGGTAAAAAATAGTTTTCTAACAGGGATACTGAACCTCTAATACTTTTTAGGGCTTTCTAGAGACCATTCTTCCAATATATCACCTCCAGAGTGACTCACACGTGATTTTCACCAAAATGTATTTTAAATTTTAAAAAATCACCTAGGTATTAGAGTCATATAATCTTTAAGTCTCACTTTAGCAACCTGCTATTAGTCAGCAATCTCTGAAGAAATAAAATGCCCACAAATGCTGAGTTTTCAGGGATGGTGGGGTAGAGGAATTTGATTTACTGCTAAATCAGAACTACTATGTTACATGGGAGGAAGCACTTAAACACAATTCCTTTCTCCTGACACCTCTAATCTTTTCAAAATCATAACCTACTTACCTTATTCTTAAATATATAAATGTGTGCATACACACATACACACACACACACACACACACATATGGGCTAGAGAGCTAGTACAGCAGGTAGGACACTTGCCCTGCATACAACCTGGGTTCTATCTGGTACCCCATAAGGTCCCCCAACACCACCAGGAGTGATTCCTAATCCAGGAGAAACCCCTGAGCATCACCAGCGGTAGCCCAAAAATCAAAATAAATAAAAATGAAATCAGGACCTACTCATTCCTCTGCAGTGGGTCTTCTAACTCCTACCCTGTTATCCAAAGCCACAACAACTTCATCTCAATGCTAATGGTAGCATTACCAAGAAAACAACCATTCCTACCACCACTTAGAAATTCTGACACTTCCTCTCTCACACAAACATTTCTTTAAAGCAGAAAGCAAAGAACAAACAAACAAACAAAAACAGCAAGTGAAATAAAAGGGAAAGGAACCCCTTTGAAGCTGTGTATTATGTTGCTTTACACCTTCCAACCCCATTTCCTGTAGAGTCCCCTCTCCCCACAGCTTCCCTGTCATTACAAGGCAACCTGGAACACAGCATTAGTTTCTGTTTCACAGACACACAGTAACAGTAACCACAGTGAGGGGAAGAGGATGCCAGATAGTTACGTTCAAGCCAAAGTAAATCACGAGTCATGCTTAAGACATGTTTAAGTCATAAATAAGACAAAGAAGCTACTTTTTAAAAAATTAACTTTGCCTTAGTATGTAAAGGAGATAATTGCAAATAACTTAATAACTAATTGCAAATAACACGTGCCCAACAGCACTGATCATGCATTTTTTTTGAGCACTCTCTCTCTCTCTTTTTTTTTTTTTTTTGCTCTTGCTTTCTGGGGGGGATGCACGAAACACGCCTATCAGAACTTTCCCAAATTATTTCGGGACTGCCTGGCCTTGGTGATTCAGCCATCGTTAGCTGGCACTTAAGACTCATTCACTGGTCACCACCAAGGCTGGACAAGCCCCTGGGGTGATTAGCGCCCTGGCTCGAAAGGGCCAAGTGTCCCCAGGGCCGGAGGAAGAGCAGAAGCGGGCTCTGCGGACACCGGCCCGGCCGGCCCCGGGGGGAAGGGACGCGACAGTTTCCGCCTGGTACCACCCCCAACTCTCCCGCTCTGGCCGCCGAGGGCGGCTCGGGGACGCTCGGGGCAGCCGCAAGCCCTCGAGGGCAGGAGGGAGGCGGCCCGGGCAGGACCCGCGGGGCGCGCCCCGCGCGCGGGTGGCCGGCGAGCGAGCTCCGAGCAGGCGCTGGGCAGGCCCCGGTCAGCGCCGGGGCAGCGCCACGGCCACCCGAGCCCGGTGCCGCGTCCTACCTGGCCGGCGCTGGCGGCCGCGGCATCGGCGCTGCTCCGCACGTAGCCGTTCCGCACTTCCCCGTTGGCCACGCAGCCGTTCGGCCGCAGCGGGCGGCGGCAGCAGCAGCCTCCGGGCCCCGGACGCATCGTGCCGGCAGCACCCAGCGCGACTCAGGCTCTGTAGGCGGCGGCCGCGGCGGCAGGGACTCCCGGGCCCGCTCCGCACCCCACCCACCTCCCCGAAACCGGAAACGGCTGCGCGCGGCAGCCAATGCCCGGCCCGGCCGTCACGCGGGGGCGGGGCCGACGCCCGGAGAGCGCGCGGGCCGGGTGTGAAGCCGGCGGGCCCGCGGCCAATCCGGAGGCGGCGGAGGCGGGCCCACACCGCCTGCCAACCAATCACAGGCGAGAGTGAGGAGGGGGTGCGTACCGAGGTGGGGGGAATCTCGTGGGCCTGACAGCCGATTGGAGGCCCCAGCTGGGCTCTTTAATGGTCCACACTGAGGAGAAGGCGGGGTCCACAAGGATAGAGCCAATTAGAGTGTAAGAAAAGAGAAGAGGCTGCGTCCGAGTCCCTAAAGCGGGTCCCTGGCTTCGCCTGCACAGGTGGCGCCCTCTCTGCCCTTGCCTGCGGGGGAAGTTCTAAACTTTGACTCGCAGTCCCTGATGGGAGGGCTTTCCTGAATTAGCCGATTCCTCTGCCAGTGTTTAGAGAATGGCCTTTTTCACTTTCACTATTCTTTAATATGCGACGTGCGTTCGAGTTTATGTGCATGACATATTTTTTTAATTCGGGACTTGATAGTACAGGGGCTAAGGTCCTTGATTTGCTCCGGGCTGACCTCTGTTAGATTCCAGGTATCGCATGTGGTTCTCCTCAACCCCCCACACCCCAAACTGCACCACCAGAAATGATCACCGAGCACGGAGTCTTGAGTAAGCCCTAAGCATCACCTGTGTGCCCCCCCCACTACCCCTCCCCAAAAATTCAACTTCAGAGCAATAGTACAGCGGGTAGAGCGCTTGCTTTGCACGTGGCCGACCCAGGTTTGATCTTTGGCACCCCAGAAGGTCCCCCAAGTCCTCAAGAAGTGATCCCTGAACACAGAGCCAGGTGTAAGCCCCGAGCACTGCCAGATGTGGCCTTAATACCAAATTGTAAAAGGGCAGTTTGGAGAGATAGTACACCGAGTAAGGGCACTTGTGAGTTCGATTCCCAGCACTGTATGTATATGGTCCCCTGAACCCCATCATAGGAGTGATTCCTGAGCACAGTTGGCTGTGGCCCCAAAACAGAAACAATTCAGATGTTTGTCTCCTTCCTATCAGTTTCCAGTAAAGAGCCCTTCCTTGAAATCCAGAAACCTAGCCACAGTCCTACTTGTACTGGAAACAAAACTTTAACTATGTAACCACTTCTGGAGCCTAATTTTTGCTTGGTTTGCGGATCGGATATCCCCTACCAAGCTGGGGTTTC
Organism: Sorex araneus; assembly: GCF_027595985.1. Taxonomy (NCBI): domain Eukaryota; kingdom Metazoa; phylum Chordata; class Mammalia; order Eulipotyphla; family Soricidae; genus Sorex; species Sorex araneus. The sequence goes on along the minus strand of NC_073304.1, from coordinate 23,731,957 downwards.
TCTGCGCTGTTGTGGAGTGATTTGGTGTTGAAGATTGAACTGGGCCTCCCACATATAAAGAGGGTGAGAGAGGGTGCTCAACCATTGGAGTCATCACCTGGGTTTTGGAGCTTAGTTCTTTATTTGGGGGGTGGGGTGGGAGGGGGCATACCTGGCAGTGCTGGCAGTGCTCTGGCAGTGCTCTGGGCTTACACCTGGCAGTGCTCTGGGCTTACACCTGGCTCAGGAGAACATATGGGATGCCAGGGATTGAGCCTAAATCAACCATGTGCAAGGCAAACGCCTGCCACCTATACATTCTCTCTGGCTCCCTGGGAGCTTAATTCTTTAAAATGGCCTAGATGCTTCATATATCAAAACTCACTGAAAAACAGGAGGGAAAGACCTGTCACAATAGCACGCTCTACAGAGGAGCATAGTAAGCATTATTTTTCACTTCTTTAGTTTGATCTTCCACAAAGTCTGTAGCACTGTCGCACTGTCGTCCGGTTGTTCATCGATTTGCTCGAGCAGGCACCAGTAACGTCTCCATTGTGAGACTTGTTGTTGCTGTTTTTGGCATATCGAATATGCCATGGGTAGCTTGCCAGGCTCTGCCATGCGGGTGGGATACTCTCAGTAGCTTGCCAGAGGAATCGAACTTGGGTCAGCCGCGTGCAAGGCGAACACCCTACCCGCTGTGCTATCGCTCCAGTCCCACAAAGTCTAGAAAGGAAATATTCTACATATAGTAATCTGCATATCCATCACCTACAAATGATTGTCTGGGGCAGGGAGATAGTTGGAGAGCTTGCTTTCCATTTGGAGGTCATGAATCAATCATCCCTGGCATCCCCGTAGCATCCCCCAGAATCTCTAAGGGTGTCCCCAGGCACCACAGTAGGCCCACATACCAGGGGGAGGAGAATTAAATGTCATAGTTTAGAATATCTCTGAAGTCAAGTTGAGTTTTAATCACCATTGTGCCACTTACTAGCTAAGAATTCTACATGTCTCTATCTGTTCAGTGGGGATAATAATAGAGGTCTACAGGATTTAATGAGTTAATCCGTGTAGTGCATTTTTTCACAACCTGGCTATTAGAGCCATTTATTAAGTGTTGATTATTATTAATTATTGTATGTGCCTATGAGAGTCCTTGCATACTTTCCCAACCTGGTATCCAAGATACTTTAGAGAAAAGTTGATAAGGTAGTTATTTAGCATCATTTAGGAGCTGAACGATCTAACAGCAGGTGGACAGAGCACATAGATAGTCAGAGTAAATAAAGACTAAGAACATAAGTCTGATAAATGTATGAAGTTTAAAATAGTCTATAGTTTGCACCCCATGTATCCTACCTCCTAGAGATTGACAAGACTATAGCAAATAACAATAAAAGGCAAACTAAAGGCAGGAGAGATGAGGTGACAGGATGATAACTAGATGACAGAGACATGAATAAAACACTTCATATTGGAATACATAGAGAGATGAAGGAGGGAGGAAAGAAAATAAGAAAGAAAGAAAGAAAGAAAGAAAGAAAGAAAGAAAGAAAGAAAGAAAGAAAGAAAGAAAGAAAGAAAGAAAGAAGAGAAAGAGAGAAAAAGAAAGAGAGAAAGAAAGAAAGAAAGAAAGAAAGAAAGAAAGAAAGAAAGAAAGAAAGAAAGAAAGAAAGAAAGAAAGAAAGAAAGAAGGAAGGAAGGAAGGAGGAAGGGACTGAGGAAGGAAGGAAAAAGGAAAGAAGGAAAGAAGGAAGAAACTAATTGGATTTCACTAAATTTTAATTCTGGGATGAATGAATTTGGAGACATGAGGGAGGAAGATATTGGACAAACTTGATCTTGAAAAATAAGAAAATTTGGAGAACTGGAAATTGGAAGGAGGAGTGAGTTCAGGTAGAGGGAACATGACACAGAAAGGTGAAAAGAGCAAAGCCTTGCACTAGAGTCTGGATGGTTGAGAGGAACCCTGTTATCCAGTCCCTCCCTCCTGAGGGCAGGCCATCGGGTCCATGTCACACTCTCCTTCTTACTCACCGTGTATGGTTTTGGACGAGTCATGCAACATCAGCCTAGGTTTCCTCACCCTCACCTGTCTTTCGAAGTTAATACCTGTGCTACTTACCTCACAAGGCCTTTGTCACCATCAATGATATAATGCACTGATGATCTGCTGACCTTGCAGGCCCTTGCAAAATCACAGAAGGGATGCCTCTGAAGGTGGGGGAAACACCCCAGGCTCCATGTAAACAGGAAAACGCCTCCTCCCAGATGTATGGGCATTATGTATTGTGCACTGTCGCCTCGCTCTTTCACTGAGTTCATATGCAAAGATCTGTGCTGGGTTCCAGAGTATAATTCTCTTCTTTAAACATTGCTCAAACCTCAGTGTCTATGAAACCTTTATTGCGCTCCAGCCTAGCCACGAACGAGTCTTCTTCTCTAGGAACTGAGACGTACCTGTGTTGGCCTGTCGCATCACTTTGGGATCATTCCCATCGACAGGGAGGTTCCACCATGGTTACAGACAGGAATTCTCTAATCGGACAAGAACTCTCTGGTCGGACAGGATTGGAGACCCACTGCCAGAACTTAGAAACCTGGGACAGGGGCAACACCTAAGTTCTCTGATTCAACCCCTTTGTCTAAACTGGGATAGAGAGCCCGCAGCATGGGCTGGGCTTGCTTTGCATGCAAGAGGCCTGGACTCCATCCTTGGAAGTACATAGTCCTGGAGCACCGCCAGGACACCTCCTCCACTGACCTGGAAGTGACCCCAAGTGCTGCTGCATGTGACCCCAAAACCAGTATTAAAAAAATTAAATTCTATCATTAGCACTACTGTAAATCACAGCACTTCAAATTAAAAAGTGAAATATCAAAAAATATTTAAGGTTGAGGCTGGAGTGATAGCACAGCGGTCGACCCGGGTTCGAATCCCAGGATCCCATATGGTCCCCTGAGCACCGCCAGAGGTAATTCCTAAGTGCATGAGCCAGGAATGACCCCTGTGCATTGCCAGGTGTGACCCAAAAAGCAAAAAAATATATATATTTAAGGTTAATATGAACAATATTCTGTACCAGAGCACTCGCATAATACTCAATGAGCACTGATAATCAATTATTAGTTAGGTAAATGGATATTTATTAAATGATGAATGATTGGTCAGAAACATTTATACACCCAATTAGGCAACAGAGAGCAAGCCCTGAGTTCAGGAAGTTGTCTAAATGATCTTTGGATTCCCAGAACTTTGCACACTTCCTGTCATCTAGCAGGTGTACAATAAACGTTCAGTGGATGAATGAATGAAAACCTGGCCCGGGTTCCAGGGAGCCATCTATTGCACAGTGCCTCTCGGGGGCGACTCCCAGAGGCGAGGGGGACTGTGCAGTGCTGAGGATTAAACCCAAATATCAGGGCTGAAAAGATAGTACAGCAGGCAAGCTGCTGCCTTGCACACAACTGACCTGGACTTGATCCCAAACATTACATAAGGTCGGCAGAGACCTTCCAGGAGGGATACCTGAGCACAGAGCCAGGAGTAGCCCTGAGCATCATTAGTTATGACTCCAAAACTAAATCAATAAACCCAAGGCTACTTAGGGCCAGAGAGGTAGCTAGGCTTTTGAAGTTATTCTTTTCCTTTTTTTTTTTTTTGAAGTGTGGGTTGTCACACCCAGTGATGCTTAGGAGTTACTCTTGGCTCTGCACTCAGAAATTACCCTGGCAGTGCTTGGGAGACAATATGAGATACTGGGGACTGAACCTGGGTTGGTTGCGGGAAAGGCAAGCCTCTTACCTGCTGGACTATCTCCCCAGGTCCAGATAGCTAGCCTTTTAAGCTAGCTCCCGGTCTTAATTTACAATTCTTCTGCATGCAGACACCATAAACCAATAATATAGGGGGATGGGGTGGGGACCAAATCTTTAAGAGAAAATGCCAGACTCTGAACACAGACTTTGGCCTGGGTTTGATTCCCAACACGGCATGGTTCCCTGAGCCATGAGCCATGATCTCTGAGCACTGCCAGAATTAATATTAGTTGCCCCTGCACCCCCCACAGTCTTGGGCCATCAAGCACTGAGCCAGGAGAAATCCCTGAGCATCACTGGTGTTCCCAAAAAAATCCCAAATAAAAAAAGAAAGAAAGAGAGAAAGAAAGAAGAGAGGAAAGAAGAAAGGAAAGAAAGAAAGAAAGAAAGAAAGAAAGAAAGAAAGAAAGAAAGAAAGAAAGAAAGAAAGAAAGAAAGAAAGAAAGAAAGAAAGAAAGAAAGGAAGGAAGGAAGGAAGGAAGGAAGGGAGGGAGGGAGGGAGGGAGGGAGGGAGGGAGGAAGGAAGGAAGGAAGAGAAAGGAAGAAAAGAAAAATCTGACAAGCTTGACATCAGTAATGACCAAAGCAAAGGTCATGCTGCTGAGGTGAGAAATCATTTACAGAGGAGGAATTACTGCAGAGAACGGATAAACAACCCTGTCATTGTCCTCCATGGAGATAGAACCAGGCAGTGAAAGGATAAATAACAATTGCTTGGAATGAGTGAAAGGAACTTGAGCCCCTCCCTCCCTCCCTCCCTCCCTCCCTCCCTCCCTCCCTTCCTCCCTTCCTCCCTTCCTTCTTTCCTCCCTTCCTTCCTTCCTCCCTTCCTCCCTTCCGCACACCTGACCAACTGTGATCAGGGTATTCTCTTGGCTCTGCACTCAGAAATTCCTCCTGGGATGACTCAGGGGACATATAGTGTTCTGGGGATTGAACCCCAGTCAGCCAATTTCTTTTCTTTTCTTTTTCTTTTTTTTTTTTCTTTTTGGGTCACACCTGGCAATGCACAGGGGTTACTCCTGGCTCTGCACTCAGGAATTACTCCTGGCGGTGCTCAGGGGACCATATGGGATGCTGGGAATAGAACCCAGGTCGACCGAGTGCAAGGCAAACGCACTACCCACTGTGCTATCGCTCCAGCCCAGGCCAATTTCTTTTCTAAAACAGCCTTGCAGGGGGCAGAGAGACAACACAGTGGGTAGGGCTCTTGCCTTGCATGTAGCTAATACAGTTCAATCCTTGGCACCCTATATGGTCTCCCAACTCTGCCAGGAGTGATTCCTGAGTGTAGAGCCAGGAGTAACTGCTGAACATCCTGGGTGTGGCCCCAAAACAAAATGAAAAGGCCTTGCAGGGGTCAGAGAGATAGCACAGGGGTTAAGGCATTTGAAACGCCTATGGTTCTCCAAGCATCACCAGGAGTGACTTCTGAGCACAGAGCCAGGAGAAGCCTCTGAACACCACTGGGAATAGCTGCAAACCTGAAAAGTGAATCGATTAAAATGAAATCAATTAGCAGCCAGAGACTACAGTGGATGTGGCACTTGCCTTGCATGCAACTGACCCAAGTTCAATCCCTGGCACCACGTATGGTCCCCCAATGCACACCAGGAGTAATCCCTGAGCACAGAGTCAGGAGTGATTTATAAGCACCATAAGTGTGCCCCTTCAAAAAAAAAATTAAATTTAAACTGGGGGTCAGAGCACTAGTAGAGCAGGTAAGGTACGCACCTTGCGTTTGACCAACCCAGGTTCAATTCCCAGCACCCCATAGGGTTTCCCTAGCCCAGGACTGATCTCTGAGCACAGAGTCAAGATTAATGCCTAAGCACCACTGGGTGTGGCCCAAAAACTAAAAAAAAAAAAAAATAAAAGATTCATGAAAACACCAGGGCAGTGACTCAACAGACAGGGTGCAGGCTTTGCATGTGGGGTGGCTGGGTTCAATCCCCAGCACTTTCTGGTTCCCTAAGTACCGCTGGGAGTAGCCCCCAAGCACCACCAGGTGTGACCAAAAGAACAGAAAATAATAACAATTAAGTAGCTAAAAGAACCATGCATGATTGCTGCCCAGGCAGAGGAATGAAGGAAGGTAGAGAGAAGGTCATCGAGTTGCAGCTACTTCTAGGCATAGGCAACAGTGCCAGAAGGGTCTAGAAGGTGTGTCATGCAGATAAACATGGGCCCAACACAGATGGGAATTCATTGGAAGGTTATTAACAGGTCAGAACTCATGAAGGGTCAGAAAGTCCATCGTCAGGTTCCGAGAGCTAGGCCGCGCGGTCCTCAGCAAGAATTTGTGGCAAACCTTAAACGACCAGAGTGAATGACCTCCAGGCTGCCCTTCGAGCCTGAGTCACTGGGTCAAGTGTCAAAGTCAGGAACTTCAAGTCAGGCTGATGTAGTAGAAACAAACCAACGAAGGAGATGCTTCCTCCACTGAATGTGGTGGGAGACACTTGCTGAGATTCACCCTACTAAGAGAAGGAGCGGTCATTTCCCCAAAGAAAACCATGCACTTCCGTTAACGGGTTGTAAAAATCGCCGGGACGTCCACAGCCTGCGTGGCTACTGCAGAGGACTCATTAGGACAAGACAACGTGCCTCAGAAGAGAACTCGGGGCTGGAACACTCCGAGTGATGACCTGATCGTGACTTGGAGGGTCAGTCTTCCCTTCCCCAGCTTGCCACGCTCCATCCCTTGTTTCCCTATGTGCTCCCTCATTCTACTTGCCTTTCCTGTCCAGACATCATGTCAGGTACTGTGCAAGTACAGTGAAAGGCAGGCTGAAAGGCAGTCTCTGCCCTCAAGGAACTTAGAGGTCTTTTTTGAGTTTTTTTGTTGTTGTATTTTTTTTTCTAGTTTTGAGCCACTCCCAGCGATGCTCAGGGGTTATTCCTGGCTCTGTGCTCAGGGGTCACTACTGATGGGCTCATGGGACCATACAGGATGCTGGGAGTGAACCCAGGTCAGCTGTGTGCAAGGCAAAGCCCTATTGGCTGTGCTATCACCCTAGTCCCAGAGCTTAGAGTTTTGATTTACAAAAGAAGTGGGTTGAGGCTGGAGCAATAGCACAGCGGGTAGGGCGTTTGCCTTTCACATGGCTGACCGGGTTTGATTCCCAGGATCCCATATGGTCCCCTGAGCACCACCAGGAGTAATTCCTGAGTCCAGAGCCAGGAGTAACCCCTGTGCATTGCTGGGTGTGACCCACAATGAAAAAAAAGAAAAAAAAAAAAAGAAGTGGGTTGACTAGTTCCTTTTTTTATTACTCTTATGGGAATACAGTGACAAGGGACTTAAAATTTCTCAAATTTTCTGACCCTGCTTTGGAGATTTTGGGGTTTTTTTGATATTTTTGTTTGGTTGGTTTGGGGTTTGGGGGCTATATCTGGTAGTGCTCAGGGTTTACTCCTCGCTCTGCACTCAGGAATGACTCCTGGCGGTGCTCAGGGGACCATATAGATGCCCAGGATCGAACCCCTGGTGAACAAGATGCAAGGCAAACTCCCTTCCCACTGTACCATCACTCCAACCCACTTGGGAGATTTTGATTGATATGTTTGAACCGTCTTCGGCAACGGTAGGCTCTTCCTTCACAAAACTGAGCAATGGCCCGGGCTGCAGTGGAGAGGTGCGTTACTGTGACAAGGCCTGCGCTCTGGAAAGGAATGACTGAAGCCCAGAGGAAACCTAGAGAGTACAGAGGGCTCCTGAGGGCCTCAGTGTCAGGCAGTGACTTTAGTCTGTGTCTAACCAGGCATTTGCAATCGGGCTCTGACAGAGCAGAGGCACACGCCAAGGACAGGCAGCCGAGCCTGGATCTCCACGGGGGCCTTCAAAGCACCTCGGGGAGACTCTGACTCATGTGCCACACCCCACACTGCCACCCTGGACTTCCTGTGGGTACTCACTCCTCTGATTGTCGCAACCCGCCTGAGTCTCTGCTGCAGGAAGTGGCTCCAGGAAGGAGGAAGGAGAAGGAGGGTGCAGCAGATAACGATTATCGTCCTGGTGTGTGAATACGGGTCCAGGCTCTGAGCTGTGAGTTCTGAAACTGAATTCGAAGTGGATCAAGCACAGCAGGATGCATTGACTCAGAACCGAAGAAGACCAGGGATAGATTTGCCTGGATCCGGGGCTCAGAGGACACCCAATCAGGAATCCATCTTCATAACTGGTGTCTTCTCCTTCTGAGTTCAATTTACTCTGAGACAAGCTGTAACCGCGTGATGGTAAGGACGGTGCCTGGCTGGCCCCTTATTTTTCACCAGCTCCTCAACATTCGTGGAGAGAGAGTGTTTCTTGCCAGAGCTGGGAGGGAGTCCGGTGAGGTTCACGTGGGTCACATACCCTAGCGGATGTGGAATGGACTGGGCCAGCCTAACTCTGCCCGGCTCTCAGACCAAAGGTTTTCCAAGTGGAAAAGAGGGGTGCTGTTACCAGAGAATGGGGTGCAGGGGAGACCTAAACAGCAGATGTGCATTGTCCTGGTCATGATATGGTCACTAAAAGCCCAGGAGGAGGGATCGGCAGGATGGTCCAACGTGTGAAATGTTCAGTAAGCAGGAGGCTTGGGTTCAAGTCCCCGGTCCTGCACTGTCCCCCATGCACTGGCAGGCATAACCCCTGAGCACAGAGCCTGAAGCAGGCCCTTAGCACCACTGGGTATGTCCTCCCCCAAAAAGAAATACTGTTTTGGGGTGGCCAGACATGTAGCTCATTAGCAGAGCACTTGTCTTGCACATATGAGGCCCTGGATTTCATCTTGACACTGCAAAAATAAAGAAAAAAAATTGTAAAGTTTGGAGGGGCCACACCCAGTGATGCTCAGTGGTTACTCCCGGCTCCGCACTCAGGAACCATTCCTGGTGGAGGTGGAAGGTGAAAGGAAGGAACTTGGGGACACTGGTGCCGGGAAATGTTCACTGGTGGAGGGATGGCTGTTGGAACACTGTATGACTGAAACCTAGACATGAACAATTTTGTAAGGGTCTATCTCACAGTGATTCAATAAAACAAACAAACAAACAAACAAATAAAAAAATGGGAAAAAAGAAGTCACTTCTGGCTATACTTGGGACCATATGGGTCAGCGGCATACAAGGCAAATGCCTTACCAGTTGTACTAGAGCTCCGGTCTTTAGTTAGTTTTTTTTTTTAAAAAAAAAAGAAGAAGAAGAGCGCATATGCTGCCTGAGCCCATGTGCTGCTTGCGTCCACGTGGCCGAGCACATGCGGTGCCCAAGCACATGTGTCGCCCGCATCTTCCCTCTTGAGATGTGTATGTTCATGCTTTCGTGAGTAGTGCTAGGATGTGTGTAGCGCTCTCTCCACCCTTGGAGAAGCCCGAGTTCTCTCTTGAGTGCGTTATTCTTACTATACCCTCTCTCTTATCCCTTCCTCCTCCCCTCGAAAACCTTTAAATAAAATCTGTTTACTTAAAAAAAAAAAGAAGAAGAAATAGGGGGCTGGAGAGATGGTACAGCAGGAAAGACTCGTGCTTTTCATGCAGCCGACCAAGTTTAATCCCCAACACCACATCTGGTCTCCCCGGCACCACCAGAGACAGTCCCTGAGCACAGACAGGTGTAGCCCCCAAACAAACAAACTTTAAAAAACAAATGAAAAATAAAATATAAATATAGAGGGTTCAGAGAGAGAGTAATTAAGGTGCCTGCCTTGCAGGAGGCAGGCTCAGGGTCAATCCCCAGCAACACGTGACCTCTTGAGCGCATCCAGCAGAATTCTTCAAGCTCAAAGCAGGGCTACTTCCACCAAGAACTACTCCCCCCACCCCCACCAATAAAACACACCCCGCGTTGGAGAAATAATACAGCGGGTAAGGCATTTGCCTTGCACACAGCCAACCTAGGTTCATCCCTTGGCATCCCATATGGTCCCCTGAGCACCACCAGGACTAATTCTTGAGTGCAGATCCAGGAGTTACCCCTGAACCTTACCAAGTGTGCCCACCCCCCAACAATTTCCCATGCTTATTTAATTGATTAAAGGAAACGTTATCAAACTACCTTCACGACATCTCTTTGGGTTTTGTTTTCTTCTGTTCTGCACTGTGAAACTACAACTTATTTATTTAAGATTCACTTGTATCACTTGTCATCCTGTTGATCTTCAATTTGCTCAAGTGGGCGCCAGTAACGTCTCCATCTGTCCCTGTCATGTGCTAGTGTAGCCCAGTGATAACTGCTCACTCCAGGAATAGGAAGAGCCTCAAACCATTCATTCAGGGTTTTTTTTTTCTTTTTGGGTCACACCTGGCGATGCACAGGGGTCACTCCTGGCTCTGCACTCAGGAATTATCCTGGCGGTGCTCAGGGAACCATATGGGATGCTGAGAATCGAACCCGGGTCTGCTGCGTGCAAGGCAAACGCCCTACCCGCTGTGCTATGGCTCCAGCCCCCTCATTCAGGGTTTTGATGAAGAAGTCTGACCATCTCGTTGGTGAATGGCCATGAGGTCTTTTGACGTCCTGTGGAATCCAGTCGGTAACAGCTCTAGTCCAACGGTTGTCTCTGTATCACCTTACATGTCTGGCCCATCTGATTTTTGACGCCTTGGCAAATGAGACAGCGTCCCTGATTCTTGACCGTCGACAGAGATTGGAACTCCAGATTCTTTCTCTCACTTGAGTGAAACGTGATACTCCTAGCATAGTTCTTTCGATTCCTCTTTGGGAGACCCGAATAGTGTTCTCATCCTGTTTGCGTAGGGCCCAGGTCTCTGAGGCGTATGTTAGTGCAGGGAGAACGGTGGAGTCGAAAAGATGTGCCTGTAGCCGGAGGTTCTTCTCTTAACCACTTCTTTGATGCTCTTGAAGGCGTTCCACACTGCTCTCTTCTTCCTGCGCAGTTCTGGCGCCAAGTTGTTCCTCGTGTTGAGTTCTCGACCCAGGTACACATAATGTGTATGTGTATGTGTATTTAAGATTATTTATTTATTATTTATTTAAGATTGGGTTTCAGGCTACAATGTTTCAACACCAGACTCTTTACCACTGTCCACTTCCCTCGACCAATGCCCTCCACCAACCCCATTTGCCTCCCACACACCAGCCTGCTGCTTCAAGAGGCATTTGTTGGGGCTGGAGCAATAGCACAGCGGGTAGGGCATTTGCCTTGCACATGGCCGACCCAGGTTCGAATCCCAGCATCCCATATGGTCCCCTGAGCACCGCCAGGGGTAATTCCTGAGTGCAAAGCCAGGAGTAACCCCTGTGCATCGCCAGGCGTGACCCAAAAAGAAAAAAAAAAAAAGAGGCATTTATTGTTTTTTATGCCCAAATTTTGCACTGTGTTTTCAGTACTGTTGCCAGTAGGACTTCATACACAGCATTTCACCACCTTTCAGCACCACCTCCTCCTCCTGGTTGAACGCTTCCCTCCTCCATAGACGTTGCCCCCTCGATGTCCCATCCCCCAGCCCCTACAAGTGGCAAGCTTCCTACGGAACATCAGTTCTTAGCTTTGTTTCCACTATTACGCCATTATGTTTCCTTATACTCCGCAGATGAGAGAGTCATTCTGTGTCAGTCTCTCTCCCTCTGACTAACTTCCCTCAGCATGATACTCTCCAGGTCCCGCCGTGTAACAGCAAATTGCATAACTTTATTTTTTTTTCTTGTGGCTGAGTAATATCCCACCATGTATACGTACCATAGTTTCTTTACCCGGTCATCTATTCTTGAACACTTGGGTGCCCAAGAAGAAATGATTTTAGCTGTTGTGGACAGTGGTGCGAGGAACGTAGGGCTGCAAATGTCTTTGCTCCATTTTGTTTTAGGGTCCTTGGGTTATAGTCCAAGAAGCGGCATAGCTTGGTTAGAGAGAAGGAAGCTCAATTCCTAGATTTTTTTTAGGAATGTCCGTGTTGTATTTCAGAAAGGCTGGACTGGTCTGCATCCCTACCAGCTGTGAATGAAAGCGCCTTTATCCCTGCATCCAGGCCAGCACTGGTTGCTCTTGTTCTCCTTGATGTTTGCTGGTCTCTGTAGTGTGGGATGATGTCTCATCGCTAATTTTGATTTGCATCTCCCTGATGATTAGTGATGCGGGCCATGTTTTCATTTGCCTTTTGGCCACTGTATCTCTTCTTTGAGGAAGTTTCTGTTCATCTCTTCCCATTTTTTGATGGGGTTGGACCGTTTTTGGTAAAATTCTACCAGTGCCTTAAATATCTGTGATAGTAACCCTTTATCAGATGGATATTGGGTAAGTAGTTTCTCCCATTTTCCATGGGCCGTCTTTCTATCCTGGTCATCGTTTCCTTTGAAGTGCAGAAGTTTCTTAATTCATCACAGTCCTATTTGTTTATCTTTGCTTCTACTTGCTTGGGCAGTGGAAATGAAGCCATCGTCTCAAAGTAATTAATATCCCCTCTCAGACACTAGAGACAGTCTAGGGATAAGGCACCTTGTCTGCAGTCAACCCTGGTTCAATCTCTGGTGCTGTATATGGTCCCCAGAGCTCTGTTAGAAATGCAGTGACCTCCCTCAGCTCGGAGAAAGTAAAGCTTTCTGAGCACCTCCAAGAGTGGCCTAAACTCTCTCTCTCTCTCTCTCTCTCTCTCTCTCTCTCTCTCTCTCTCTCTCTCTCTCTCTCTCTGTGTGTGTGTGTGTGTGTGTGTGTATTTACTCGGATAGTCTGATATAGTTATGTAGTTGCATAAGGAAATAAAAAGTCCTTTCTAAAAGAGCATAAATAAGACAAAGTGCCTATAGGCAATCAAACCTATTCTGAATGTTTATGCCAATATGATTAATTGATTGATTGGCTATTGGGGCCACACTCAGCAGTGCTGGGGGTGACTCCCAGCTCTGTGCTTGTGGAGGTCACTCCTGGAGGTGCTTGGGGAATGATGCAGTGCTTACTCCTGCCTCTGTGCTCAGTGATCACTCCTGATGAGGAAAATAGACCCCAGCCCATATTTCAAACAGATTAACACCAGAGACAGGAGCTGCCAAGGGGCAACTGAGTGTGAGTGACATGACCTCACCTCGGGTGTACTCCAATGTGCTTATGTCCCTGGGCTGGAGAGATCCTATCTCTCTAGCTCCTAGGTGTAAGATTTATCACTGTTGTTGACCTTGTATCTGGGGCCATACCTAGCTATGCTCAGGGTGTGCTCCTGACTCTGTGCTGAGATCTCTCCTGACGGGACTCGGGTAACCATTTGGGTTTTGGGGCCAGCGTTGAACCTGGGTCAGCTGCAAACAAGGCAAGTGCCCTGCTCCGATCTAGTGAAGAAAGATGCCGTCTGGGCATCACACTCACCTCCTGAGCACAGCGGATGGTACAGAAGGCAAAGTGTGATTAGGTAAATCCAAGAACCGGGAAGGAGATTCTAGCTTCACAGGCAGCTGGATCAAGATGCTCGTGATTGTGAAAACATAAAGTTAAATTAGCTTCCATGGGAGAGGCAGGCTCAGGAAGGGGCGGCCGGCACTGCTCTTTTATACCCGCATTCTTGCTTCATCCCTGCTGTTGTTGTTCAGGTACAGGGAGGAAATTCCTTGGTCCCAGAGAAGCAGATGTTCTGCCAGCCCGTGAGTCATAGTTGATCCCAACTCATCTCGGAAAGCCCGTCCCTCTGCGTCAGGAACACTTTCCCGCCTCCCTTGCAGGTACCGCGCACATCCGACACACTTTCAGACCATGAAACCCAAGAAGGCATTAAAAGAGATTCTAATCAAACCCAGGGGTGCTTAGGGCTTACTCCTGGCACTGTGTTCAGAGGTCACGCCTGGTGCTCAGTGCTGGGGACTCAAACTAGTGTCAGCCACATTCGAAACAATGTCTTAACCCTTGTATTAAATCTCCAGCCCAATTTTTTTAAATAACAAAAGTAAGCTTCTTTTCTGCCTTCTTGGACATGGCTCTGGTTATCAGACGGACGGCCTTCCTTCCTCCGACCGCCTCCCTCTCCTTGACCTCCCTCCCTCCCTTCCTCCTTCCTTCCTTCCTTCCTTCCTTCCTTCCTCCTCCTTCTCCTTCCTTCCTTCCTTCCTTCCTTCCTTCCTTCCTTCCATCCTCCTCCTTCCTTCCTTCCTTCCTCCTCCCTTCCTTCCTCCTTCCTTCCTCCTTCCTTCCTTCCTTCCTCCTTCCTTCCTTCCTTCCTTCCTTCCTTCCTCCTTCCTCCTTCCTTCCTTCCTTCCTTCCTTCCTTCCTTCCTACCTTCCTTCCTTCCTTCCTTCCTTCCTTCCTTCCTTCCTTCCTTCCCTTCCTTCCTCCCTTCCTTCCTTCCTTCCTTCCTTCCTTCCTTCCTTCCTCCTTCCTTCCTTCCTTCCTTCCTTCCTTCCTTCCTTCCTTCCTCCTTCCTTCCTTCTTCCTTCCTCTCCTTCCTTCCCTCCCTTCCTCCCTTCCTTCCTTCCTTCCTTCCTCCTTCCTTCCTTCCTTCCTTCCCTCCTTCCTTCCTTCCTTCCTTCCTTCCTTCCTTCCTCCTTCCTTCCTTCCTTCCTTCCTTCCTTCCTTCTTCCTTCCTTCCTTCCTTCCTTCCTTCCTTCCTTCCTTCCTTCCTTCTTCCTTCTCTTCCTTCCTGTTTTTTGTTTTGGAACACACCTGCTGTGCTCAGGGGTCACTCTGTGGCGGTGTTGGGGAGACCCCTATGGGGTGCCAGGAATAACCCTAAAGGCAGGAGCCCCATCCTCTCTACTATCTCTCTGGCCCCACATCTTTCTTCCATTAAAAAAAAGATATTTTGTGGGGTTTTTGTTTTGTTTTTTGATGTGTGTGTGTGTGTGTGTGTGTGTGTGTGGTGTGTGGGGGGGGTCATACCCAATGATAAGGGGTTACTCCTGGCTCTACACTCAGAAATTACTCCTGGAAGTGCTTGGGGGACCATATGGAGTGCTAAGGCTCAAACCTGGGTCGCCCGCGTGCAAGGCAAACACCCTATCTGCTGTACTTTTGCTCTGGCACCTATTTCTATTTATTTATTTTTTATTTTATTTTTTTTTTTTTGCTTTTTGGGTCACACCTGGTGATGCACAGGGGTTACTCCAGGCTCTGCACTCAGGAATTACCCCTGGGGGTGCTCAGAGGACCATATGGGATGCTGGGAATCAAACCTGGGTCGGCACGTGCAAGGCAAATGCCCTACCCGCTGTGCTATCGTTCCAGCCCCTAAAATTATTTTTATTAACAAACTTTTTTTGGTTTTTGGGCCACACCTGGCAGTGCTCAGGGTTTATTTCTGGCTCTGTATTCAGGGACCTGGGGGACCATATGGGATGCCAGGGATAGAACTCGGGCCCTGCTGGGGGCTGGAGCGATAGCACAGTGGGTGGGGCATTTGCTTTGCACGCGGCCGACCCAGGTTCGAATCCCAGCATCCCATATGGTCCCCTGAGCACGGCCAGGGCTAATTCCTGAGTGCAGAGCCAGGAGTAACCCCTGTGCATCACCAGGTGTGACCCAAAAAGCAAAAATAAATTAAAAAAAAAAAGAACTCGGGCCTGCTGCTTGCAAGGCAAATGTAGTACCTGCTGTGACCCCTCTATTTTAATGTTTTTATGGGTAACAGGTTTTTGTTTTGTAATTAAGACAAATTTGGGGCTGGAGTGATAGCACAGTGGGTAGGGGGTTTGCCTTG